>NC_064252.1:70294123-70299123 GCF_003254725.2 Canis lupus dingo | reverse complement strand
CCTAACCCTAACCCTAACCCTAACCCTAACCCTAACCCTAACCCTAACCCTAACCCTAACCCTAACCCTAACCCTAACCCTAACCCTAACCCTAACCCTAACCCTAACCCTAACCCTAACCCTAACCCTAACCCTAACCCTAACCCTAACCCTAACCCTAACCCTAACCCTAACCCTAACCCTAACCCTAACCCTAACCCTAACCCTAACCCTAACCCTAACCCTAACCCTAACCCTAACCCTAACCCTAACCCTAACCCTAACCCTAACCCTAACCCTAACCCTAACCCTAACCCTAACCCTAACCCTAACCCTAACCCTAACCCTAACCCTAACCCTAAACCCTAACCCTAACCCTAACCCTAACCCTAACCCTAACCCTAACCCTAACCCTAACCCTAACCCTAACCCTAACCCTAACCCTAACCCTAACCCTAACCCTAACCCTAACCCTAACCCTAACCCTAACCCTAACCCTAACCCTAACCCTAACCCTAACCCTAACCCTAACCCTAACCCTAACCCTAACCCTAACCCTAACCCTAACCCTAACCCTAACCCTAACCCTAACCCTAACCCTAACCCTAACCCTAACCCTAACCCTAACCCTAACCCTAACCCTAACCCTAACCCTAACCCTAACCCTAACCCTAACCCTAACCCTAACCCTAACCCTAACCCTAACCCTAACCCTAACCCTAACCCTAACCCTAACCCTAACCCTAACCCTAACCCTAACCCTAACCCTAACCCTAACCCTAACCCTAACCCTAACCCTAACCCTAACCCTAACCCTAACCCTAACCCTAACCCTAACCCTAACCCTAACCCTAACCCTAACCCTAACCCTAACCCTAACCCTAACCCTAACCCTAACCCTAACCCTAACCCTAACCCTAACCCTAACCCTAACCCTAACCCTAACCCTAACCCTAACCCTAACCCTAACCCTAACCCTAACCCTAACCCTAACCCTAACCCTAACCCTAACCCTAACCCTAACCCTAACCCTAACCCTAACCCTAACCCTAACCCTAACCCTAACCCTAACCCTAACCCTAACCCTAACCCTAACCCTAACCCTAACCCTAACCCTAACCCTAACCCTAACCCTAACCCTAACCCTAACCCTAACCCTAACCCTAACCCTAACCCTAACCCTAACCCTAACCCTAACCCTAACCCTAACCCTAACCCTAACCCTAACCCTAACCCTAACCCTAACCCTAACCCTAACCCTAACCCTAACCCTAACCCTAACCCTAACCCTAACCCTAACCCTAACCCTAACCCTAACCCTAACCCTAACCCTAACCCTAACCCTAACCCTAACCCTAACCCTAACCCTAACCCTAACCCTAACCCTAACCCTAACCCTAACCCTAACCCTAACCCTAACCCTAACCCTAACCCTAACCCTAACCCTAACCCTAACCCTAACCCTAACCCTAACCCTAACCCTAACCCTAACCCTAACCCTAACCCTAACCCTAACCCTAACCCTAACCCTAACCCTAACCCTAACCCTAACCCTAACCCTAACCCTAACCCTAACCCTAACCCTAACCCTAACCCTAACCCTAACCCTAACCCTAACCCTAACCCTAACCCTAACCCTAACCCTAACCCTAACCCTAACCCTAACCCTAACCCTAACCCTAACCCTAACCCTAACCCTAACCCTAACCCTAACCCTAACCCTAACCCTAACCCTAACCCTAACCCTAACCCTAACCCTAACCCTAACCCTAACCCTAACCCTAACCCTAACCCTAACCCTAACCCTAACCCTAACCCTAACCCTAACCCTAACCCTAACCCTAACCCTAACCCTAACCCTAACCCTAACCCTAACCCTAACCCTAACCCTAACCCTAACCCTAACCCTAACCCTAACCCTAACCCTAACCCTAACCCTAACCCTAACCCTAACCCTAACCCTAACCCTAACCCTAACCCTAACCCTAACCCTAACCCTAACCCTAACCCTAACCCTAACCCTAACCCTAACCCTAACCCTAACCCTAACCCTAACCCTAACCCTAACCCTAACCCTAACCCTAACCCTAACCCTAACCCTAACCCTAACCCTAACCCTAACCCTAACCCTAACCCTAACCCTAACCCTAACCCTAACCCTAACCCTAACCCTAACCCTAACCCTAACCCTAACCCTAACCCTAACCCTAACCCTAACCCTAACCCTAACCCTAACCCTAACCCTAACCCTAACCCTAACCCTAACCCTAACCCTAACCCTAACCCTAACCCTAACCCTAACCCTAACCCTAACCCTAACCCTAACCCTAACCCTAACCCTAACCCTAACCCTAACCCTAACCCTAACCCTAACCCTAACCCTAACCCTAACCCTAACCCTAACCCTAACCCTAACCCTAACCCTAACCCTAACCCTAACCCTAACCCTAACCCTAACCCTAACCCTAACCCTAACCCTAACCCTAACCCTAACCCTAACCCTAACCCTAACCCTAACCCTAACCCTAACCCTAACCCTAACCCTAACCCTAACCCTAACCCTAACCCTAACCCTAACCCTAACCCTAACCCTAACCCTAACCCTAACCCTAACCCTAACCCTAACCCTAACCCTAACCCTAACCCTAACCCTAACCCTAACCCTAACCCTAACCCTAAACCCTAACCCTAACCCTAACCCTAACCCTAACCCTAACCCTAACCCTAACCCTAACCCTAACCCTAACCCTAACCCTAACCCTAACCCTAACCCTAACCCTAACCCTAACCCTAACCCTAACCCTAACCCTAACCCTAACCCTAACCCTAACCCTAACCCTAACCCTAACCCTAACCCTAACCCTAACCCTAACCCTAACCCTAACCCTAACCCTAACCCTAACCCTAACCCTAACCCTAACCCTAACCCTAACCCTAACCCTAACCCTAACCCTAACCCTAACCCTAACCCTAACCCTAACCCTAACCCTAACCCTAACCCTAACCCTAACCCTAACCCTAACCCTAACCCTAACCCTAACCCTAACCCTAACCCTAACCCTAACCCTAACCCTAACCCTAACCCTAACCCTAACCCTAACCCTAACCCTAACCCTAACCCTAACCCTAACCCTAACCCTAACCCTAACCCTAACCCTAACCCTAACCCTAACCCTAACCCTAACCCTAACCCTAACCCTAACCCTAACCCTAACCCTAACCCTAACCCTAACCCTAACCCTAACCCTAACCCTAACCCTAACCCTAACCCTAACCCTAACCCTAACCCTAACCCTAACCCTAACCCTAACCCTAACCCTAACCCTAACCCTAACCCTAACCCTAACCCTAACCCTAACCCTAACCCGAACCCTAACCCTAACCCTAACCCTAACCCTAACCCTAACCCTAACCCTAACCCTAACCCTAACCCTAACCCTAACCCTAACCCTAAACCCTAACCTAACCCTAACCCTAACCCTAACCCTAACCCTAACCCTAACCCTAACCCTAACCCTAACCCTAACCCTAACCCTAACCCTAACCCTAACCCTAACCCTAACCCTAACCCTAACCCTAACCCTAACCCTAACCCTAACCCTAACCCTAACCCTAACCCTAACCCTAACCCTAACCCTAACCCTAACCCTAACCCTAACCCTAACCCTAACCCTAACCCTAACCCTAACCCTAACCCTAACCCTAACCCTAACCCTAACCCTAACCCTAACCCTAACCCTAACCCTAACCCTAACCCTAACCCTAACCCTAACCCTAACCCTAACCCTAACCCTAACCCTAACCCTAACCCTAACCCTAACCCTAACCCTAACCCTAAACCCTAACCCTAACCCTAACCCTAACCCTAACCCTAACCTAACCCTAACCCTAACCCTAACCCTACCCTAACCCTAACCCTAACCCTAACCCTAACCCTAACCCTAACCCTAACCCTAACCCTAACCCTAACCCTAACCCTAACCCTAACCCTAACCTAACCCTAACCCTAACCCTAACCCTAACCCTAACCCTAACCCTAACCCTAACCCTAACCCTAACCCTAACCCTAACCCTAACCCTAACCCTAACCCTAACCCTAACCCTAACCCTAACCCTAACCCTAACCCTAACCCTAACCCTAACCCTAACCCTAACCCTAACCCTAACCCTAACCCTAACCCTAACCCTAACCCTAACCCTAACCCTAACCCTAACCCTAACCCTAACCCTAACCCTAACCCTAACCCTAACCCTAACCCTAACCCTAACCCTAACCCTAACCCTAACCCTAACCCTAACCCTAACCCTAACCCTAACCCTAACCCTAACCCTAACCCTAACCCTAACCCTAACCCTAACCCTAACCCTAACCCTAACCCTAACCTAACCCTAACCCTAACCCTAACCCTAACCCTAACCCTAACCCTAACCCTAACCCTAACCCTAACCCTAACCCTAACCCTAACCCTAACCCTAACCCTAACCCTAACCCTAACCCTAACCCTAACCCTAACCCTAACCCTAACCCTAACCCTAACCCTAACCCTAACCCTAACCCTAACCCTAACCCTAACCCTAACCCTAACCCTAACCCTAACCCTAACCCTAACCCTAACCCTAACCCTAACCCTAACCCTAACCCTAACCCTAACCCTAACCCTAACCCTAACCCTAACCCTAACCCTAACCCTAACCCTAACCCTAACCCTAACCCTAACCCTAACCCTAACCCTAACCCTAACCCTAACCCTAACCCTAACCCTAACCCTAACCCTAACCCTAACCCTAACCCTAACCCTAACCCTAACCCTAACCCTAACCCTAACCCTAACCCTAACCCTAACCCTAACCCTAACCCTAACCCTAACCCTAACCCTAACCCTAACCCTAACCCTAACCCTAACCCTAACCCTAACCCTAACCCTAACCCTAACCCTAACCCTAACCCTAACCCTAACCCTAACCCTAACCCTAACCCTAACCCTAACCCTAACCCTAACCCTAACCCTAACCCTAACCCT
>NC_064252.1:70204123-70289123 GCF_003254725.2 Canis lupus dingo | reverse complement strand
CCCCAGGCCCCTGGGTGCAGACGGGGGGTGGGGGGGTGGCTGTGGGGCCAGCGCCTCAGGGCTCTGCGTCTCTTGCCTTCCAGGGACAAGGAGCTGCCCGGCCCCAGCCTCCGCGAGGCCAAGGTGAGAGCCCGTCCTGGGTCCCGGGCAGGACGTGGGGGGCACTGGGGCCAGCTGTCTGCACCCCATCCCCCAGGACATCCCTGGGCGTCTACCCAGTCCCCCGTCCCAGCACTGCACGGGCTGCCAGGAACGCACCCCAGACCCGGAGCCGCGGTCCACGGGGGGCCCTGTGCCTTCCTGGCTCCTCCGGTCTCGCGGGGGACTGAACGTGGCCCGAGCGCCCACCTCCTGGGCTGGAGTCTCACCTGCGACCCCCGCTTGTCCTCTTCCAGAAACTCCACCAGGAGACCCAGCGCGCGGACAAATGGATAAAAATGCTGAAGCAATGGGACCGCTACCTCCCCAGCGAGAAGGTGGGGCGCTGGGTGCCCCCGAGGGCTCTCTGTCCTGACGGGGCTGGGGGGCCGCCCTCAGTGTCCTCCTGCCCCGTCCTCGGGGGAGCCCCCTGCCTGGGGAGAGTCTGCTGGGAGCCTGAGCTTCCCCAGGCCCCGGGACGGCGGTGGGGGAGTGTCAGGTCGGGTCCACAGTCCCTGCTCCTCCTGGGGGACAGGGCCCAGCTCCAGGGAGACCCAGCCTCTCCGCAGACACGGTGGAGCCGAAGCCGGAATCTTCTAGATGCCTCGCGCTCCCTGAGCTCCAAGGGGCCGCCCTGGGCCTCTCTCACCAGCACTGCCTTCCTCCCCGCAGCTGCGGTGCCGGGTCTACAAGGGGGTCCCGCCCCAGGTGCGGGGACAGGTGTGTCTGCGATTGCTGAACGTCAACCAGGTTAAGGCCAGGAATGCCAGGAAATACCAGGTGGGGCCCGTTCACTCCCCGTGGACCCTCAGTCCCCTCCCAACCAGGGCTGACCCCTTGTCCCCTCCCCACTCAGGGCTGACCCCCCATGTTCCCTCCCCTCCCTGTCCAGGGCTGAGCCACCATGTCCCCTCCCCACCCGGGTTGATCCTCCATGTCCCCTCCCTGTCCAGGGCTGACCCTCAGTCCCCTCCCCACCAGGGCTGACCCCCCATGTCCCCTTCCCCCCAGGCTGATCCTCCATGTCCCCTCCCTGTCCAGGGCTGACCCTCAGTCCCCTCCCCACCTGGGCTGACCCTCAGTCCCCTCCCCGCCCACAACAGCTGGGCACAGGCTCTCACGCAGGCCCCGCAGGCACGGTGGGCACTCCCGTCGTCCCCGGCCTCCCAGGGGAAGGGTGGAGGTTCCTGCAGGACACACTCCCATGGTGGCCCCAGGGCTCTCTGCCCAGGACGGCAGCTGCTGACAGGTCGGGGTCTGTGTCCCTGACGCCGGCTCCTTCTCCCGGGGTCTCCCCGCAGGAAATGAAGGAGGCGGCCCTGGTCTCCTCCCGGGACATCATGCAGATCGACCTGGACGTCAACTGCACGTTCCACAGTCACACCATGTTCTGGGACCGCTACGGGGTCGGGTGAGGCTGCTGGGCCAGCAGGGTTTGGGGGCCCGGGAGAGGCCCGGGGGCTTCTGTGCAGGGGACACGGGGTCTCTGAGGCCGGGGGGAGCGACGGCAGCAAACAACACACTGCCACATGGTAGGGTGCTGGGGATGACCCCCGTGCCCCCACCCCCAGGGTCTCGGGGATGGGGAGGCCCCAGGACGGGGCCTCCAGGGGTCACCGTCTGAGCTGAACCCCAAGGGGGTGAGGGGCGGCCCCGTGAAGAGCAGGGGGCCAGGGTGGGGGCGTGGGGGGCAGTAAGGGGATCTGGGGGCCAGGCGTCCTGGCCGCGGCTGGACCAGGACACGAGGGTCGGACAGGTCAGGGTGACACCCACCCTCGGTGCTTTATGTACTTCTGAATTCTGGGCATTTTATCTTAGACAATTTGCAATTGGTGAGCACACGTAGCATGACGACCCCCAGATGCCGCCCCGGTCCAGGCAGGCCCTGCGCTGAGCACACGGGGCCCCAGGGGCAGGGGCAGGGGTCACAGCAAACCCCAGGCTGGGGTCGCCTTTATCTGTAGACGTCTCCATGTGCACCTTAGAGAAGGGAGTGCCCTGTGTCCGCAGCCCCCCACCCCCTCCCCTCAACCAACGCCCCCACGCCATCCCCCTACATCACCCCCCACGCCATCCCCCACACCCCCAGACCCCCCACCCCTACACTATCGGTCCCGCCCCCCCACACAAGGACGCGGTGCAGCTGCCCCCTGTGGGACATGCTCAGCCTCCCCGGCCACCTTGGGGTTCTCTGGACGGCCTGCTCCCTTCAGAAGCCCGGGTGTCCCGTAGAGTCCCCAGGGGCCGCGGGGAGGGGGGAAGGCAGGGAGCCCCTGACAGGGAGTGCAGGTGGGTGGAGCAGAGGATGCAGCTACCTCTGTGTGCAGCGGGCGGGGTGTGTGGGAGCCCGGGACCCCAGGGGTGACCTGCAGGGGCGCCAGGGGCGGGGCCCCTGGGTTCGCAGCCTGTATCGGGGTCACACCTGCACGACGTTCCCTGCTCTCCTCATGGCAGCTCAGACCTGGAGCCCCGAGATGCTCTGGGATGGGCGGGCCTGGGGTCCCCCCCACAGAGTCCAGCCCAGGGACACCTGGGAAGGCCTGGCGGTGCGCTCAGGGCCATGGACGCCCCGGCTGCATGGGCTCAGGGCGGGGGCCACGTGGGGCTGGTGGTGTTCCCGGGACACGGGGCCAGGCCAGGGCAGGGGAGGAGAGGCGTCAGGGGCTGTGGGGACCGGGGCAGGGGGAGCGCTGGCTCCCAGGGGGCATGCAGGGGGCGCCGCTCCAGGGCTGGAGGGGGCGCTGGTGGCGCTGGGGGAGCCCGGAGCTGCACACTCCACGGCGGGAGCCGCTCGGAGGCGTCGGACACCCCAGAGTGCACATAACCCCCGGCACGCTGCACGTGTGAGGTCGCCGCCTGTCCCCGTGCGCAGACCTGACCCCAGAGATCGGCCCCCCGCGGAGGGGACCTCCGCGGCCTCGCTGGGCAGGGGCTGACTGAGCAGAGCCCCCCGCTGTCCCCCCTCCTAGGCAGTGAGCCCTGTTCCACGTGCTGGCGGCCTACTCGGTGTACGACACCGTGAGTGTCCCTGCCCCCGCCTCCTGCCCCGCAGGCGGCCTTGTCCTGAGTGCTGGTGACCAGCGGGACTCACAGTTAGGACCCCAGCTCCATGGCCCCGAGATGCCGAGGAGGGTCTCTTTCCTCCAGGACAGGCAGGGGGTGGGGGGCAGACCTCCCAGGGGAGGCAGGGCCTGTGTGCCCGAGGGCCAGGGCTGCCCGGGACCCCCGCGTGCACCGCGGCTGTCCTAGAGCTCGGGTCTGGACCCTGACAGACGGCTCTACTGACGAGAACCCCGGGCGGGGAAGGCTCCCACTCCCCTGAAGGGCACGAGGCCGAGGCGCCCAGGAGGCCGCCCCCTTCCTCGGCGCACCCCAGAAGGGTCCCCGAGGACCCCAGCTCACACGCTCCCCGGCCCCGCGGGGTGTCCTGGCCCAGCTCCCCTCGTGGGACATGCCAGGGGCCACAGTCAGGCCCCCGACCTGCCCTCCGGGGGGTCTCCAGACCTGGCGGGTCCCCTGCAGCCTGGCACAGCTCACGGAGGCCCCTCCTGCTGGTCTGAGGACGGGGGCCCTGGCACGGCGGCCGCAGGGCTCAGTAGCGGGGCCTGGGGTGCTGGCGCCCGAGCTGGTCCGGGTGGCCCTCACCTGCCCCCCCCGCCCTCTGGGAGCCCCCTCCGGGAGCCCGGGCTGTGAGGGAGCCAGGGGAGCCTGACACCCACGGGGAGGGCTCAGAGGGGGCCTCGGGGCGCACACCCTCCGTGGGGCTCTGGCTCTTGCAGGAGGTGGGCTACTGCCAGGGCATGAGCGAGATCGCGGCCATCGTCCTCATGTTCCTGCCCGAGGAGGACGCCTTCTGGGCGCTGGCCCAGCTGATGGTGGACGACAGGCACGGTAGGGGCCCGCTGGGCTGCTGGGCGGGAGGGGAGCTCAGGAGGGCCTCCCTGCAGGCTGCTGCACCGGGGGTCGGCGGGGACCCCCAGCCCGCCCCCCCACGGGCAAGGCCCCCGCCTCCCCAGTGGCCTCGGGGTCCCGGAGCCACGGCCATCCGCCCCACCGTCTGCAGGCCGGGCTCGCACTCCCTCTGCTCCCCCAGCCTCCCGCCCGGCTGCCTGCTTGCCCCCCAGGCCCCCCTGCCAGCCCACGGCCACACGGGGCCCAGGGGGCAGCGTCTCCCCCTCCCGGGGGCCCCCAGCCTCACTCCCAAGCCCCACAGAGGGCCATGCACGCCCATCACCCTCCCCGTGGCCTGTACCCGCTGCCCCTCGGGGCTGGGGACCCGTCTGTCCCCGCGGCGGCCCCTGCAGGAGAGAGGGTGCTGGGTCAGCCGGGCCTGGTCCTCAGCCCCCAGCCCACGCCCCACGGGGTGTCTGTGAGGACGAGGGTCCCCGGGCCCCACACCCCCGGCCTGGGAGGCAGCCCTGCCCTCTGGGAAGAGCGGGTCCAGTCAGGGCTCCGAGGGCGGTGGGCACACGGGGGTCAGGGCGTGGGGGGAGGCCCCTGCCCCGACACCCCCCACCCCGCCTGGTGCAGGAGGAGGCCCTGACCGTGGGGGCCTGGGGCCTTCTCAGGCTTCTTCGTCCCGGGCTTCCAGAAGCTCCTCAGGTTCCAGGCTCATCACGAGCGCGTCCTCCAAAGAGCTCTCCCCGACCTGAGGAAGCACATGGCGAGTGGGAGCTCCTGAGGCTCCATCCCCCGGCCCGGGGTAGGGGGTCGGGGGCACGGCCCTCCGAGCTGCCCAGAGTTGGGGTCACGTTCCTCCCTCTGGGGCCCGGGGGTGCCCTCGGGGCTGGGCTGGGCCGTGGGGAGCGCGTCCACCTGGCTCCAGGGGCCGCGGCGTGGGGCCTGAGCACCTCCTGCCCTCCCACCAGGACGAGGAGCAGATGTCCACCGGCATCTATACCCCAAAGTGGTTCCTGCAGTGCTTCCTTGGCCGGGTGAGGCCCCCCCGGGACCCCTGCTCCTGGACCTGCCCCCTGCCCCCGGGGAGGGCCCAGCTCAGCCCCACCCTCCAGACGAGCCAGGCCTGACCCCGGGGCCCTGAGGCTGAGGCTTGCAGCCCAGCCCGTCCTGGAGAAGCCCAGACGGTCCCTGGACGAGGTTCCGGGGGGCGGGCCATCTCTGCCTCAGCTCCCCCAGGGGAGGCCGGGTCAGCCCGGGGTGTGGACAGGCCCTCGGCCCATCGGGCAGCCAGCCTGGGGTCCTCTCGAGGCGTGGTGTCGTAAAGTGCTGGCAGAGTCTGTGCCCCCAGGGGTGAGGGAGGTGCTGGCCGGGGTCGGAGCCCGGAGCGGCCGGGAGCCCTGATCTCCCTGGGAGGAGGGCACGCACGGGGGGGTGCTGTGGGGCCTCGTCAGAGGCAGCCGGGGGGGGCAGATGGCAGGCCTAGCCTAGCCCCAGCCGAGCCCCCCAGGGGCCCTGCTCAGGCCGCTCCTCCCACCTCGCTGTCCCCTAGACCCCCTTCTCGCTCACCCTGAAGCTGTGGGATGTTTACATGCTGGATGGGGAGCGGGTGCTCACGGCCATGGCCTACACCATCCTCAAGGTGCACAGGAGTGAGTGAGCCCCTGGGAGCCCAGGTGTGCCGGGGGGGGGGGGGGGGCAGGGGCGGTGACCCTGTGCTCTGAGCAGCACCCAGACCTGGGGCGGGGGGACGGTGGGGCAGGCGGGTGCAGCGGGGCTCCCTGAGAGGAGCAGCGGGCAGGGGCCACCCCGGCCAGCGCACTGCCCACGGCGCTCCTGGGCACAGCGGGACCCCAGCCGCTGGCCCGGGGGCACCGGGGGCCCCAGGGCAGGGCCCTCTGGGTCTGACTCTCGCCCACCGCCCAGAGCACCTCCTGAAGCTGCCCCTGGAAGGGCTCCGGGAGTTCCTCCAGGACTCTCTGGCCCAGCCCTGGGCCCTGGAGGACGAGGCGGTGCTCAGACACCTTCGGGCCTCCATGACCCAGCTCCGGAGGATGCGGTGCGACCTGCCCCCACCCCAGGTGGGCTCAGGGCCCCGGCCCCTCCCGACTCGGCCTGCTGGGGCCGCCCACAGGGGACAGAGCCCCCGGGGCCCCCGTCCTCATCTCTGGGGCTCTCCTCTTCTTCTCCAGCTCGGGGACCCCAGGCCAGGGCTGGGCGTGCGGGCACCCACTGCAGGGCCCGGGCACCAGTGTGGGGGGCTGAGCACAGGGTCAGGCCGGGGGGCCACGCGGGAGCCGTGAGGACCCCCGGGGCCCCCAGCAGGGGACACACAGCCTGCTGGAGACGCTGACCCCGTCGGCCTCTTTCCAGCGGGACCTGAGGAGTTCCCCACGAGGCCCCTGGGCCTGGAGCGAGTGTCCCCGGCGCCCGGGCCTCTCCTCCCTTCTCTGGCCTCTGAGACACCGCCCAGGGTGGAGGAGCCGGCCTCCCCGGGCCCAGCCACCCAGCCTGAGCTGCCCGGACCCCCTCCCGGCCAGGCCATCGTCCAACTTCCCCCCCAGCGATGGAACTCCCTCCCCATCCTCCCAGTGCAACAAGACGGTGCAGGCAAGAGGCCCCCAGACATGGTGGGCTTGAAGACAAAAAACGGGATCCCCTTCCCTTCGGCACCTGCCTGGGCCACCCCAGAGGCCCCGCGATGGACCAGGCCCTGGAGCACACCCAGGACTCCCATCACGGGGTCCCCCCAGCCCCCGAGGGACGACGCTGTCGGGCCCAGGACACCCTTCCTGCCCCGCAGCCACTGCAGCTCGTGCCCCTCGCTGGGCAGTGACGGGCACAGCCAGGGCAGAGCCAGGGCGGTGCTGAGCCCGCTGCCCCGAGGCCCCGCACAGGCCCGGGACCCTCTGCCCTCCGCATCCACGGGGCAGCTCGATGCTCGCGGGCCTCAGGGGCAGAGCGTGGCGGTGAGTGCGGGGGCCCGGAGGCTCTGGCCTGCCGTCACCGTGCCCTGCCTTGTCTCGCTGTCCCTCCCGGAGGGTGGCATCCCCTGTCCGCACAGGACATCAGCCCCTGACCCAGAGGGACCTCGGCTGGCCTGGCCCCGGGCTCTGTGGGGGCAGGGGCGACTCGAGCCCCCCCCAGGCCCATCACAAAAACTAATGGGATCCAGCTCCCCGGGGCCCTGGCCAGGCCTGCGTTCTGGCCCCGGGCTGAGCGAGCCCTCTCACAGCCGGATGTGACCTCCTGGGCCCTGGGCGTGCCCCACAGATCCAGGTCGCTGACCTAGGGCAGCCCTGGGGATCCCAGGACACCCCAGGGCAGGGCAGCAGGGGCAGGCCTGTGGGCCCCACCCGCACCCACACCAGGAGGCAGGCTCCTCCACGTGCTGGGGCTCCAGCAGTCAGTCACCCGGCCCCAGGGGGCCCGAGGCCGGGGTCCAGCTGCCCTGCGGGGACCCAGCGCAGGAGCCCATGGGCCGCAGGTCCAGGTCAGCCCTGCTGTCCCCAGAACCGCCTCTCAACGCCCCAACCTCAGGACACGCGCCCCCTCCCAGAGTCCGCACAGACTCCCAGGTGGGGGACTCCAGCACCCGCACCCCTGTGGGATTCCCGCTTTCCTCTAAGGACAGGAAGGTCTCCCAGGGGAAGGTGCGCACCCTCGGCTCTGAGCCCCTGTTTGCTGTTGCAAGTTCAATAAAGTGCTGTTGTGTGAAAATGCATGGCTGGCTCATTTCTGCGTCTCCTGGAGCTCTGTGCACGGGGTGCGGAGACACCCCCAGAGAGGAGGAGGGGGCACCGCCCAGGCCCCGACCAGTTCCTGCAGGGGCGCCGCCAGGTACACACAGCTGACGTCCCCACGTGCCTTCCAGGGGCGGCCAGATGCCAGGGTCAGGACCCCACAGACTCTACTGCGACTCAGCCTGTGCCCGCGGCCAGGACGGGCCTGGGACAGAGTGACAGCCAGGGAGCCTCAGGTCGCCAGGGTCTGTGCTAAGCACCCTGGGAGGTCTGTGCCCCCTCTGTTCAGGGGGCCTGGGCTGCCCGGGCTCCGGGGCGCTTCCTCCCCTCCCCGCCCCTTGCCTGTGCACCTGGGGCACAGAGGGCCCACGGGGCGGTCAGCGTGGCACCGGAGGGGACGTCAGGACAGCAGGCCCTTGCAGCTCACACATCTGGGCCACCCTCACCGGGCGGGCTCAGCGTACACACCTGGTGCTGCTGGATCTCTCGCACCAGAGTGTGGAGGGCACCCTGCACGTCCTAGAGAGTAGGGGCTGGGTGAGCGTGGGGCTCGGCCTGGGGGCAGGCAGCTCAGGGGACCGAGGGACCCCAGCCCCGTCCCCACCCCGACTCCCACACACAGGCAGCCCCAGGGCTCCCCCCATGGGCAGCCGGCTCCTTAGGAGCTCCCCCCAGGGCGGCCCCGAGGTCTGGATCCCCGCTGGAGAGGCATCAGGGAGAAGAGAAGCGGCCGGCGCTCGGCGGGGACCCACTGCCACCAACGGGAATGTGGCCGAGCCGGACCTTCCAGCTCAGCTGACCCTCCGGCGTGTCGGCCGGGCACGAGGGAGCCTGGGTCGGCCAGGAGAACCCAGCTAGCCGCCCAGCGCCAGCACCAGAAATGATGGTGTTTCAACCGTTTCGGCGTCAGGACGACGAGGCCCGAGGATCAGATCGCGGCACGGCGACAGACACACACACACCCCAAACCCAACAAATGTCGGAATCCCCCGATTGTTGTCAGACAGCAGCCGGACGGTTACAGACACGACGCTGGGGTCCCTGGTAGGACACATGGAGGACGCTCCAGACCACGGCTGCAGAGGTGCTGGAGGCCCAGGATGTGCCTGCAGGTGCCGACGGGGAGCGTGGGGCGGCGGGAAGCACCCTACAGAGGGGGGCCCCTCCTGGGAAAGGACGCCAGGTCCCCGCGAAGGCTCTGGATGCTGACATCTGTCCTCCTCTCCTTCAGCTTCTGGTCTCCCCCCTATTTTGTTCTTCCTGATTCTCCTTTGGCCTCCACCCTGCATCTGAGCCACTGACCACACGGGCTTCTTTACGACGTTGGGTCCCAAAAGGAGGCCGAGCTCTGGCTCCCGGGATCGGGAAGGATCATTGCCGAGGTTTATGCTGATCCCCCGAGCTCATGCCTTCCCAGCTCTTCTCTCCTGCAGAATGAGGGGAGGCAAGGGCCTTACAGGGAAGGAAGCCCACTCCCACTCAGGCGGGACCGTCCCTCGTGGAGGACGTCATCTGGGCCAAGGAGTGCAAGCGGGGCGATCAAGGACAGGTCGCAGGTTAGACATAGTCCGCTTTGAGGTTTGTCCTGAAGCGAGCACTCACCTTCGATGTCATGCTTTATTAGTTCATCCATTTATTATTTGTTAAAGATTTTATTTTTATGTCCTCTCTACACCCAACATGGAGTTCAAACTCACAGTCCTGAGATCAAGGTCCCCCGACCAGGCCAGCAGGCACCCCAGGGCCATGTTTCTCATCTCTCTGCTGGCTCGCCTATCTCTGCACCCAACTGGGACATCAAGTCCATGACAGGGGAGCTTTAGGTACCTCCGAACCCGGAACGTTCTCGCTGTATCCCCATCCTAGAACGACCTTCGCCATTGAATAGCAATTTAAATAAATCGGCAGTCAAATGACTCCTGGTAAAGGAAATGGCCAACTTGTCACGTGTGTGGGCCCCGCTCCCTGGGCTCCCGGGGAGGCTCTGCTTTCTTTAACATCGATCAAGGTCCCAATGACTCCACCACACCTCGACGCGGGGGCTCAGTTTCTGCCCTGACACAGGCAGCACGTCAGCTTCAATTAATACCTATCAATCAAAGGGAGCCTGGCCGCTCGGTGTGGTTGGTAAAAACAGGCGACTCTTGTTCTTGGGGCGGAGAGTTCAAGCCCCATGTGGGTGTAGAGATGACAGAAAAATAAAATCTTTTTTTTCTTTTTTGAAAAATAAAATCTTAAAAAGAAAATCAATCAGTCGGTCTGGGGGAGACACAGCCCCGGATCCCACAGGGGCAGGGAGCCAGCTGACGGGTCTACACACAGTATTAGAAGAAGCAGAGCACAAAGTCAGAACTTTCAGAAGTATGCTAGAGTGGGGGACACGCCGGCCTTGACGGTGCTTGGGAGGCGAAGTGGGGGGTGGCCCCTGGAGCGACAGGGTGGGCTCAGGACCCCGGGGGTCCCAGGGACGGTGGCGCCAATGGTTCCCAGGCCCAGGAGCGGGGACCCCGGCAGAGAGTCGCGGGACTAGGGCCAGCTGTCTGCCCTGTGTGGCCACAAACTGCAAACCCCTGTGCAGTCACAGGGCTGCGTCCCTGGGCCGGGCCAGCAAAGGCCAGAAGTGGGAGGAGACCCTCCCGAGCGGGAGGAGCACGGGTCTCCCCCAGGGCAGCCCCTAAAACTTGGAGGTTTGAAACTCAGTCACTTGTCCGAGATCAAAAAACAAACAGAAGCTGGGACGCAGGCAGGGTGAACGCAGGGTCTGCAGAAGTGGCGGAGGCCCAGGGCCCGGGGGCTCCTCTGCGGAGGCCCCTGCAGACGGGGGGGGGGGGGGGGGGGGGCGGGGGCGGGATGCTCAGCTCCAGGCCCAGGGGACGCGGCGCCCCCGCCCGCATCCCGCCCTCAGGCTCGGGGGCAGCACAGCGCCGCCCGCGGGAGGCCAGACCCCGCCTCTGACCCGCAGGTGCATCTTCCTCGAGGCAGGTGCATCGCCCCCGAGGCAGGTGCATCGCCCCCGAGGCAAGTGCATAGCCCCGGAGGCAGGTGCGCACCTGACGTCAGCGCCGCGGCCCCGCCCCAAGACCCCGCCCCGACCCCTCGCTGCCGCCAGGTGGACTGACTGCAGAGGCCGCAGAGCTCCAGCTCCGCGGGGAGAGCGGGGTCGAGCTTCCTCTGTACTTTGTGCTTGCTTTATTTTCATTTCTTTTCTTCGATTCTTTTTTATTAATTGCTTGATTTTAATTTTTATGTATATACCTTATATATGACTTATTTTTGTTTACTTTCATTGTACTTTGAGCTGAAAAAGGACAGCAACAAAGCCTAAAGCCTGCAGCAGAAGGGAAATAATAAAGATGAGAGCAGAAATAGACAATACAGAAACAACAAAACAGTAGAATGGAATAGCGAAACTAAGAGCTGGTTCTTCAAAATACTTAAATGGATCAAGCCCTAGCCAGCCTCATCAACAAGAAAAGAGAAGGGACCTTCTCTAAATAAAATCACAATGAGAGAGGAGAGATCACAATCAACACCAGAAAAATAAGACAATTATAAGGGAATACTGTGAAAGATTATACGCTAACAAACTGGGAGACCTGGAAGAAATGGACAAATCCCTAGAAATGTGCAAACGAGCAAAACTGAAATAGGAAGAAATAGAAAATGTGAACAGACCCATAACTAGCAAAGGAATTGAATCAGCAAGGCACCTGGGTGCCTCGGTGATTGAGCATCTGCTTTGGCTCCAGTCAGGATCCCGGGGTCCTGGGGGATTGAGTCCCACATCAGGCTCCCCGCATGGAGCCTGATTTTCTCTCTGCCTGTGTCTCTGCCTCTCTCTGTGTGTCTTTCATGAAAAAATAAATAAAATCTTTTTTAAAAAAAGGAAAGATGAGACAGGACCCAAATAAAATCACAAATGAGAGAAGAGAAATAACAACAAACAAAACAGAAATACCAACGATTATAAGAGAACATTATGAAAAATTATAGGCCAACAACTTAGAACCTGGAAGAAATAGATCAATTCCTAGAAATGGATAACATAGCAGAAATGAAAAAGGAAGAAATAAGAAATTGGAACAGACAGATAACCAGCAAAGAAATTGAATCAGCAATCCAAAATCTCCCAAAAAACAAAGTCCAGGACCAGATGGCCTTCCCGGGGCAATTCCACCGGACATCTAAAGAAGAGTTAATATCCATTCTTCTCAAATTATGCTCAAAGCAATCTACACATTTAATGTGATCCCCATCAACATAGCAATGGTATTTTTCACAGAACTGGAACAAATGATCCTAAAATTTGTATAGAACCACGGAAGATGGGCTGCCCGGGGAGCTCAGCGGTTTAGCGCCGCCTTTGGCCCAGGGCGTGATCCTGGAGACCCAGGATCGAGTCCCACGTCGGGCTCCCTGCATGGAGCCTGCTTCTCCCTCTGCCTGTGTCTCTGCCTCTCTCTCTCCCTTCTCTGTGTATTCTCATGAATAAATAAATAAAATCTTTAACAAAACAACAACAAACCACGGAAGATTGAAAATAGCCAAAGCAGTGTTGAAAAAAACCCAAAGCTGGGGTTTCAGATTTCAAGTTATATCACTGAGCTCTAGTCATCCAAAGAGTATGGTGTGGGCACAAGAAGGAGAGCCTTAGATCAATAGAACAGAATGGAAAACCGGAACAAGACACACACCTGTAAGTCTATTTTCAATTAATCTTCAACAAAGCAGGAAAGAATATCCAACGGCAAAAAGACAGTCTCTTCAACAAACGGGGTTGGGAAAACCAGGCAGCCACATGCAGAAGAATGAAACAGGACCACTTTCTTACACCATGTATGTAAAAAATAAATTCAAGGGATCCCTGGGTGGCACAGCGATTTGGCGCCTGCCTTTGGCCCAGGGCGCGATCCTGGAGACCCGGGATCGAATCCTGCGTCAGGCTCCCGGTGCATGGAGCCTGCTTCTCCCTCTGCCTGTCTCTGCCTCTCTCTCTCTCTCTCTCTCTCTCTCTCTGTGTGACTATCATAAACAAATAAAAATTTTAAAAAAAACAGAAAGGAAATTGAAAATCCAAATAAAGAGTACTTAGAGCCGCAAATCCCCTCCTTAGCTTAGGAGACCCCTGCCATGGCTATTGTCACCTCAACAGAGGCCTGGAGTTTGATCCTCTGGAGAGGCTTCTGAATGGATGGATGCCAAGCACATACCCTAATCCAAAACATAACTTTAACACTTAAAACTAACCCATTGAAGCTACTGGGAGTTCCAGTGCCAAGCACATGACCAGATCCAATCTCTACTGTTTACAGACAAAAACCCTAACCCTCATCTTAACCCTAACCCTAACCTAGCCTAACACCAGACCCATCAGTAACCGAAACCAAACACTAAGCCCTAGTCCATAATCCATATACCTAACCGTGATTCCAAGTATAACTGTAAAGTTAACCCTAACACCCCAACCCTAACCCCTATCCCTAACACCTAACCCCTAACTGTAACCCCTGACCCGAACCCGAACCCTAACTCCTGACCCTGACCCTAACCCCTGACCCAAACCCCAAACCCCTAATCCTAACTCTCACACCTAACCCCTAACCCTATCCCTAACCCTAACCCCTAACCCTAACCCAACTCACCCTAACCCTAACCCTAATCCGGAACCCCTAATCCTAACTCTAACCCCTAACGCCTAAGCCTAAGCCTAAGCCTAAGCCTAACCCTAACCCCTAACCCCACCACTAACCCTAACCCTAACTCTAACCCTAACAGTAACCCTACGTCTTCCTGAAGCCTTCCCACGGGGTCCTAAGTAGGCCGGGCCCTGTCAGCGTGGACGCGGCCCCACGGCCTCCCCGAGCCTCCCCGCGGGTCCTGAGGAGCCGGGCCCTGTCAGCGTGGACGCCCCCCCCGCGGCCTCCCCGAGCCTCCCCGCGCACCCAGGCTCCCCTCAGCAGGCGGACGAGGCTACTGCGCACGCGCCCCCGGCGGGGCCTGGGCTCGGGCGCCCCCTGCGGGACGCGCAGGCGCTGCAGGAGGCCGAGCGGGAGGCGGCGTCCCCGCGCCCAGGGCCGCCCCCGCCTCCGTCCAGGCTCCGGCCGAGGCCTGTGAGCGGCGGAAACGTCTCCCCGACGCGGAGCCCAACCCCGGCTTCCCCAGGACACGGGCGGACGGGGACCTGGAGCCCAGGGACGCGACGTGACATGTGGACCAAACTCACCCCGTCCCGCAAAACCCCCTGCACCCTCCTGCGCTGCGGGCGGGGCCGCGGGCCTGTGCGGCCGCCCTGGAGACAGCGCGGAGGCTGCTCGGGGAGTTCCCGCTGGAGCCGCCCCGGACCGGCAGGTGCGCGGCCCGGAGCTCCCGGGAGATGGAGACGCGGGAGACGCGGGGCACCTGCCCCCGATGTGCACGGCAGCCGGGTCCACGGCGGCCACACTGCGGGCGGAGCCTCGGTGCCCTCGGGCAGAGGGTGGATAAAGGGGATGGAGACGGGTGGTGGCGAGAGACAGAGACAGAGAGAGAGAGAGGTCGGTGTCACTCAGCGTCGAAGAGAAGGACATCTCGCCGTTCGCAGTGACGCGGACAGAGCTAGAGGGATCGTGTTAAGTGAAATAAGTCAGTCCGGAAAGAGAATGACCGTGTGGCGTCATTCACAGGTGGAATTAAAGAAGCAAAGCAGAGGAACATCCGTGAAAGGAAGGAAAGACAAATAAGATGGAAACAGAGACGGAGGAAAAAGAGACTCTTAATCCGAGGAAACACACTGCGGGTCGCTGGAGGGGAGGGGAGGGGAGGGGAGGGGAGGGGAGGGGAGGGGAGGGGAGGGGGGCGGGGTCACGGGGACCGGCATGAAGGAGGGCGCGGGATGTCACGAGCACTGCTGTTCTCTCCAACTGGTGAATCCCTGAATTCCATCTCTGAAACTAATAATACACTCTACATTAATTCATTGGATTTAAAATTAAATTTTTTTAAAAATCAGTTGACTGTATCAGAGCACATGTCCTTCCAGGCTCTCTATTCTGCTCCTTCAGCTGATGCCGGAACCACCCCCCGTGGGTCTGGTTTAAGTAGGTGCCACGCCTCGTCCACGGCCCAGCCCAGGGCTAGAACTCACGACCCTGAGATCAGGACTGGGGGCGAGGTCAGGAGTCCGGTGATTCACCGACGGAGCCAGCCGCGGCCGAGAACTGCACTGGTTCATCCTGCGTCTCTGTGATGTGACATCGATTGAAATAGGAAAGTGCTGCGTCCCGCTCTGTCCTGCTTCTCCAATACTGACTTGCTGTCCGGGGTCATTCGTGGGGGCAGACGGATGTTAGTTTTTTTTTTTTTTTTTTTTTTCTATTTCTAAGATCTGCCACCATGATTTTGATAGGAGTGACATTGAAACTGGAGAGTGGCTTCAGGAACTGCAGTCATTTTCACAAGCTGAGGCTCCCACCCCACGAGCCCAGGATGGCCTCCCAAATTCTTGTAGGTCTCAGTGCACAAGTCTTGCACTTCCTTGGTTTAGTCTAATTATTTTCTTCTTTTTGATGCTCCTGAGAAGAGAGTCATTTCCTTAATTTCCTTCCTCAGTGCTCATTGTCGGGACACAGCAAGGCTACTGATCTCTGTAGGTTCATTTTGTGTCCCATGACTTTACTGAATTCACTCATTAGTTCTAACAGTTTTTGGTGGAGTCTCTCAGGTTTCCTGTTTCTGGTACCGTGTCTTCAGCAAACAGGGACAGTTTGACGTCCCCCTTCCAGGTGTGGATCTCGGGCTTCTCCTCTCTACCCCTCATCCAAATGGCACAATTTCCACCTGGGTGATCAGGTGACCTTTATGATGTGGCTCACTAGTCCCCCACCCTTCGCAGGAGCCAGGCCCCGAGGTGAGGATGGTGCGGAACCCAATTTAGGGTTAGGGTTAGGGCCCTAGGAGCTCTGTTGGTCCTATCTACCAGGGTGGAGACCTCCCAGGACGCTGAGTTGAGGGCAAGACTCAGCATGAGGCTCGGGCTCATAGCCGATGTAAAGGGGGCCATGGAAGGTGTTGACTGGGCTTAAGAGGCCCTTCTGAGTTTTCAAGCTGGAATCATCTGCCGGAATTCCAAATCGCACAATTTCATCTGGGTGCATGGGCGAGCTTTCTGCTGTCACTCATGTGTCCTCAATGCCTTGGAATTTGGAGCTAGGCTCGGGGCCTAGGTCAGGACAGAACACAATCTAGGGTTAGGGTTACTGACCAGGAGCTCAGACGCTCCAATCTGTAGGCATTGGGCAGACCTCCCGGCAAGGCTGAGTGGAGGGCAAGGCTTAGCATGAGGCTCAGGTGCACGGCTTGGGTGCAAGGGGGTGCTGAACTTGGGACTGGTCTGTCTCATCGGCCCTTCAGATTGTTCATCTATGACAGTGCAGTCAAGGATCGCTTGATTCTCAGAGTTAAGTCTATCACATTTTCACTGCACTTCCACACCTACTGTTGAGATAGGTTCAAACTCCCTTATGTGAGAGGGTAGTTGAAAACTGTATTCAAGGAACACTTGTTTCAGAGTTAAGTACAGCGCATTTCCTTTGACAGGCTCAGACAGGCCTCTGCCAGCAGGGCTCCTGGAAAGAGATGGGAGTTCAGGACAGATACCTCTGGGGCTTTGTCTTCTGGAAGTGAACCTGGCTAGGACCTCCTTAGCAGGCACTGGGCATATGGTAAGCAGCCCAAGCCTTGGACGGGGTCACAGCCTCCAGGAAGAGCCCATGTGAGAGAAGGGAAGGTCCCTGGAGTCAGGCAGATGGAGCAAAGTGAGGAAAACAGAGGCTGAGAAACTTGCTCCAGGGCAGACAGCTGTCCAGACTGGTACCAGGTGCCCAAAAGACTTGTCCACTCCCCACCCCAGTGCAGCTCAAGCTCCCTCCTCCCAGAATCCTGAGGGTTTGCAACCCCCTCCCCAATTATCCTTTCCATAGGCCAGGCCAGAGTTGTCTCCATGTGGGAGGGAGCCTACACCCATATGACCCAGCCCCTTAAGACTCTCCCAAGAGTGGGCCCGTCCCTAAAAATCTGAGGTACAGAGGTGAGGGAAAGGGGCTCCAGGGGCAACCAATGCACCACTTCTGAGCATCTCCACGTGCCAGGCTCAGGGTTGGGCCAGGCTGCAGGTGGGCAGACATAGGTCTCACAGACTGGCTGGACAGACAAGCTCCTGGAAAGTTCAACAGGGAAGGCCAGGAGTCACGAGGAGCAGCAGATGAATCTGATGAGGACCGTGGACTCAGTACAAATAGGAGATCAGAGAAGAAAGGGGTTAGGATGGGCTGGAGCCCTCAGGAAGGCTTCCTGGAAGAGGGGTGCTGCTTGTGTCTTGAAAGCCTGATAGGAACTGAGGGGATAGGCAGAGAGAAGGGTCAGGAAGAGCACTGTGAGTGAAGGAGGAGGAGGGGTAGGGGAGTCTGTGCAGGGCAGGGGCCAGGATGAGCAGGATTCTTCAGGGTTCCAGAGCTATGGCTCAGAGTGTCTTTTGAGAGTCAGGCAACCTTCCTCCCCTTCTCCACCGGCCCAGCAGGCCTAGGTACTGTGACCCACAGGGTGGGAGTCTAGCCAGAAGGAAGGGAAAGGCTGGTCAGTAGCCTAATCCATTGAAACGCCCCCCTTACAAGGTGCCCTATGGGGCTCAGAGAGCTCCTCGTTGAGCTCCTTTCAACCCCTGCTGTTGAAATAAATACTTGTGAAGAAGCGGTGAGACCTGTGACCTAGTTTGCTCAGGACTGAGGGAGTTTCTGGGATGCGGGACTTCCAGTTGTAAAAATGGGTTGAGTTGGTCACCCTTAAAAAACAAATCCCTACTGGAGGACAGTCCTAGAGCAAGTCTGAGGAGGTCATCCCAATGATCCATGACAGATTATATGACTCAAGTGTTTCTTAGGAGGAGAAATGTTCTGTTTTTAGTTCTTTAGAACTGTTTTCCAATAATTTAGGAAAGCAGGACTTACATGTGATAGTAAATAACCCACATGAAGTATTACCCACAGAGCAGTTCAGCACTGTTTCCCAAATGCTGTTTCCTTAGGAGATGTTAACTGGTAAATCCAGAACAAAGAATTCCTGTGACCCTTGGGAACACCGAGTCCTCTACCATCCATCCACCTGCTGCACCCTTACCTCAGAGAGTCCTGCAGCCCATCAGTACATTAAAGCTCCAAAAAGCCCCAAGGGAGAGAAAAACCTGCTTCATCCTGTTTAATGGCTCAATAAACAAGGTTATTTGCACAGTGGGCGAATTCTCTTTACTCGCCTGCACACTCTCTCACCCAACACACAGATTTTCTCGTGATTCCATGGAAAACCCTGGAAAAGAACATAGATCTATAGAATCACCCACTTCATGGATCCCAAGAGCCGGTACCAATTCAATAATCTCATGGTAAGACTTTAAGGATAACCCTGTGGGAAGTGCAATTTCCGTTCTTGTTCAATTCAAAATTTCCCTCTCTTTTTTTTTTGCTTTAATAATCCACTGGATTTTATTTTTATTAACTACTCTCTATACCCAACGTGGGGCTTGACCCCACAACCCTGAGATCAAGAGTCGTATGCTGTACTGACAGAGCCAGCTAGGTGCCCTAATCCACTGTTTTTTTTTGTTGTTGTTGTTGTTTTTTACTTTTCTTAAAGATTTTATTTACCTTTTTTGTCAGAGAGAGCACGCAAGCAGGGGAGTGGCAGAGGGAGAAGCAGGCTCCCCTCGGAGCAGGGAAACCGATGGGTGGCTCTATTCAGGGACTCCCAGATCATGACCTGAGCCACAGGCAGACGCTGAACTGACTGAGCCACCCAGGCATCCCTCCACTGGCTTTTAAATGCTGGACTTTTCAGCTGTTCCAGGGGCTTCACCCCAAGGCCTCAGGCTTGGGCTGTGCTTCCCTCTGGGCTGGAATGGCCAGCAGCTTCAGGTCATTCTCCGGCCATGCCCTGCAGGGTGGGAGGACAGAGCTGGCACCCCTCACTCCTCCTTTCCTGGGGCAGCTCAGCATTCTCTTCTGGATTCTGGGTCAGGGAAGACAGTGTCCTGCCCATGGTCAGAGCAGGGGTCCAAGCTGGCCCAGGAGGCCCCAAAGCCTCTTGTGGGCGTTCCCTAGCACACTGCCTCTCCCTGAGTGAGGGATTATATCACAGGAGGCCACTGAAGCTCTTGAGCAGATGGGGTTTTGTGCAGTCATGAACCCTCTGCTGGGGCACTGGGGGAAGAAAGGCAGGAGAGGCATGGTACAGCCCAAATGGTCCCTGAGCTCTGTAATCCCCTGAGTGGGGCAGATGGGGCAAGGAGATAGCCACTGGTTGTCAAACCAGGCCAGAGTCGCAGTAGAGGGGGACTCCCTGGAGGAGGCAGCACTTGAGGATGGCTTACAGAGTGAGAGATATTCTAGTCCCAAACTGGGAGAAATCTTGGGCCCTGTGAAAGGATATGAGTTAGGCTCTGGAAGAATGAAACGTGGGAGCAAGGTGGGGACCTCTATATGGGAAGCCAGGTCTTGAGCTTTCTCAAGGCCCAAGCACTGCCTCATTCTCCCCGCTCAAGCCCCACTGGGGAAGAAAGTCAGAGAAACTAACACCCACTGAGGATCCCAGACATGGCTGAGGAAAAGCCACTTCGCCTTCATCCACACTCCAGTACCTCAGATATGGGGTGTGGCGGCATTAAGCTAGGCAGCCGCTTCTACTCTAAAAACAACCCACTGAAAATCCCTGGAAATGAGGTGTTGAGAGCATAACAGCATCAAGCTTAGAGCCCTGACAGATGGATACAAGCCAGGATCGATTACAATATTCGAGTTAGGAGGGTTTTCTCTTCCCACCTTTCAGGACTTCCCCCACATACACTAGGGGCTGTGTGTGTTAACAGAAGTCCTGTGGGAAAGCAAGGAGTGACCTAGAGGAACCAAATTGCAGATGGTGGCATTTCAGGCACCATAACAGAGATAATTTGGGTCCGGGTCTTCCTCATACCCTCCTTATCACACCACAGCCCCTGTTCGCTGAGCTATCTCTGCTCCCGCTTCGGGAGTGAGTGGGGTGGGGGCCCCCATCAAGGGGTTCGCTGGCCCAGCCAGTCCCACGTGGCCAGGCATGTGCGGTTCAGTAGCCAGCTGAGGTCTAAGCAGAGGGGACGGCAGTGCCTTTCCTGAGACAAGTGGGAAGAAGGTATCAGCCATGGCTGACCGAGCGGTGACCCAAGGCCCAACACAGAGCCAATTAGCAGCCCCCACAACGGCAGTGGGCTGGCTACAGCTTCCACAGGAAGCCCCACGTGCAACCGGCGTGTCAGGCCGAGTTAGCACCAGGAGGGCTGAGTGGAGTCCTGCTGGAGGCTGCCTGGATGGGGGAACGTGGGTGATAACACCTCCCCCTGGACTCTGGGGAGCTGGGCCAAGTGCGACGCGTGAGGATGCCTGCCTCCACCTGGGCCCGTGCCCACGCGCGTGCTGCGAGTGCTTGTGTGCACGTTCACGAGGTAGGACGTGTGTGTCCCTGGGTGTGTGCGTGCCTGCTCACGCTCACTTAGCATACTCTGTGTGTGTACTTCATGCCTACTTTGTGTGTGCGCTTGGAAATTCTGGGACTAAACACGCCAGGTCTCTGCCCTCGTGGGGCTTCCATTCTAGTGGCGGAGACAGAAAAGAAACAAACATCCACACGGACGCGTAGTGGTCAGCGCCAGAGGAAAGGTAAAACAGGAAATGGGGAGGAGGAGCTATCTTAGAACACAATCAGGGAGGGCTCCTCTGTGGAGGTGACCTTGACCTAAATGACGAGGAGGCAGCCTGCTGCATGTCAGGAGGAGGAGGGCTGCAGATGGAGGCCAGAGAACAGGGCCAGGCGGAGAGGAATTGGGATGCAAACATGCTGCTGGTATGTATGGTGTGGCCGGGAGGAAAAGGAGGATTCCACAGCTGAGGAGACCTCCAGGCAGCGGGACAACCCTCAGTAAGAATCTGCTTGCCTGGCACAGCCCTGAGGGGCAGTTATGACCCTTCCCCACATCCAGTCTCTGGGTCCAGCACACAGAGGCCTCTCTGCTTGCGCAGGTCCTGACCACCCGCAGGGGGCACCCTCAGCTCTCCCAGCCCAATTGTATCCACAGGAGAGGCCACTGCCCAGGAAGGAAGAACAGGACTCTTCTAGCCAGACTCAACCCTGAAACCAGAGCCTGAAACTGGCCTTGAAATGGAATCCTAGTGGCCAGAGGCAAGGCTGCCTTTGGATGCCCTGATGCATAAGACCTGCTGGTTGATGGTGTGAAGCGATGGCTGAGAGGCTGGAGAGGGACACCGGGGATCCAGCCCCAGCTGCGCCAGCCCAGATTTTCCCTTAGGAGGCCTGGCATGGCACGAAACCAGGACTGGGAACTGGGGACACTGGAAGCCTCCCCAGCCTTTGCTGCCTTGCCCAACCCTCTCCACAAACAAGGCAGGCTCTAGCCTCCAGCAAAGAGGCCAAAAGCCAGCTCCAGACTTTGCTTTCCATTTCCTTAATCCCACAGCCCTGGGACAGAGTGCCTCACTGGCTCGGGAGGGGAAGCTGAGCTGCACGCCCCTCGGGAGGCCTCCAGGAGAGGGCAGGTGAAAGGAAAGGGAGGTAAGTGGGTGGGAAACACACTATTATTGCCTTGACAAACCAAGCAAAGGCTTCCTTCCAGTGTGGAAGACTGATTTGGGTGTGTCAGGATGACATCGACGGAGGATGAGAACTGCATCTCTGGGTCTACTTGTACATGAGTATGTTTGATATCTAGGTCAGACTGGTACCTTCCTGATTGTTCACGTGTCTGTGAGTGAGTCCCGTGCCGCTGTGCCTGTAAGTCTGCCTGTGGCCCTTGCAGTTGCCGGCTGTGTGGGCGCCTCTCTGCATATGTGCCTTTCTGGGCATGAGTGGTGAGGTGTCTTAAGGTTTGTCACCTGTCAGCCTCTGAGGTCTGTATCACGCTGTTCCTTAGCCTGGCCTGGCCCTGAGGCTCTGGGGAGACGATGCCTGCTCTGCTCTCATCAAGGCCATAGACAGGGTGGCAGGGGGACTCACAGTTCTTGGGACATGTGATTCTGCTGCTGTTGGCTGGCAGAGATCTGCACTTGCTTCATCCACGTGTCACCACCTACCCCACCCCCACCCCTACTGCTACACAGCTAGCCAGACCAATGGCCCTAAAACCAGTTCCATGCTGATTCTGGCCTCTTACTGACTTCTGGCTGTGGCTTCAGGCCCTCATCCTGGCCACTGCCTCCCTGGAAGAGGTGGAGGCTGGGGGCGAGGAAAGGCAGGCAGGCTGGCTGGGGCAGCAGTTCATCTGGTATGTTGGGCTCAGAGATTTCAGATTGAGAGGAAATTAAGAGGTAATGTCATCTCCTCCCCCAACTTATTCATTTTATCAGCCACAGTAGTGTCTCCATGTGGGAGGGAGCCTGCACCCATATGACCCAGCCCCTTAAGACTCTCCCAAGGGTGGGCCCGTCCCTAAAAATCTGAGGTACAGAGGTGAGGGAAAGGGGCTCCAGGGGCAACCAATGCACCACTTCTGAGCATCTCCACGTGCCAGGCTCAGGGTTGAGCCAGGCTGCAGGTGGGCAGACATAGGTCTCACAGACTGGCTGGACAGACAAGCTCCTGGAAAGTTCAACAGGGAAGGCCAGGAGTCACGAGGAGCAGCAGATGAATCTGATGAGGACCGTGGACTCAGTACAAATAGGAGATCAGAGAAGAAAGGGGTTAGGATGGGCTGGAGCCCTCAGGAAGGCTTCCTGGAAGAGGGGTGCTGCTTGTGTCTTGAAAGCCTGATAGGAACTGAGGGGATAGGCAGAGAGAAGGGTCAGGAAGAGCACTGTGAGTGAAGGAGGAGGAGGGGTAGGGGAGTCTGTGCAGGGCAGGGGCCAGGATGAGCAGGATTCTTCAGGGTTCCAGAGCTATGGCTCGGAGTGTCTTGTGTGGGAGTTGGGGGAGAGGACCAGGAATGCTCCAGGAGACTGACCGTTGCTGGGTAGGAGCTGGAAGGAAGGGGAGGAGGAAGAAGGACAGGCTGGGCAGGGCAGCTCTAGCTGAGAAGAGGTGGTGGGTATGAGTACTCAGGACTCCAGCCACCTCATGGTTTCCTGTGCTCTTCCTTCCCCACAGCAGAAGTTCCCAACCTGGCTGCCCTGAGGGCACCCTGTGCAAACAGGAGACTTGAAAAACTGCTGCCACCCAGGTCCCTGCCCGAATCTGGTTCCATCAGGCTGAAGTCATTATAGTGTGTGGCCAGGACCAAGAACCATTTGACTCAGTGTTGCACAGCAAGGGGGAAGGGCCAATGCAGCTGGCACTGGGACAGAAGGGGCCCAAATGGGGGGGGACACTCCTCCTCTGGAGCACTTAGGACTCTTGAGTTGCAGGAAACTCAGCGGTGCCATGCAGAAAGAACCCAAGGGGAGAAAGGTAACTGGGAAGGGAGGGGCCTGGAACTGGGATTGGGAAGAGGCCTAGGCCACAGTCCACTGACTGTACCCTGCTCCCACGTAAGCCTGGGCCTTCTCACCAGAGCCTGACTTCCTTTGCTGTCACTTGCATGCTGTAGGCTTGCAAGGGGACATCTTCATGGCCGAGGCCCACATACTACACACAGGCTCGTCCAGCTCTCTCTCAGACACCTTTCCAGTTCTGGGAAAGAGAATGTGTGAGGCCAGCTTAGGTAAAAAGAATCAGTTTGGCTAGCTTGGGTCAAGGCTCTACCTCTCCAAGGGGTGCAGTATCACCCAGCAGAAATATGGCCATAGGTGGGCTGCTTTCCCCCACCATAAGCCCCTTGTTGTGCTAGACCCGCATCGGGTGCTGGAGATATTCTCACGGCCTTCTCAGGAAATATTTAAGCTGGATCTTGAAGAATACAGGTTGGAGAGGTGGGCAGGGTATAATGGGCAAGGCTGGAGTCTGCATCTGAGGCAAGAAACCACAGAAAGAGAAGGAACCGCTATCTCATCTCATCCTCTCCTCTCCTCTCCTCTCCTCTCCTCTCCTCTCCTCTCCTCTCCTCTCCTCTCCTCTCCTCTCCTCTCCTCTCCTCTCCTCTTCTCCTCTTCTTCTCTCTCTCTCTCTCTCACCTGTGTGAGCCAGGAGTCAGGGAGGGCTACCCGGAGGGGCAGTACTCTTCTTGCATGTTACTGGATTTAATATGCATCTCACCTCTTCCTCCTCCCCTGCCCCCACCCACTCCTGAGGCTGATAACAGAGAGCTGGGGGGGTGGGGGGATTGTAAAGCAGGACACCACTGCTGCCCTAAACAAAACAGAGGTTGTGGTAGTAGGAGGTCCACCAGCAGTCCTTTAGCTGGCATACACATAACCAGCTTTTTATTAAAAGCACCCAAATCAGACTACCGCAGGGGCACAGGAGAGGTGATGAAAAGTTTATAAAAGCAGAAGAGAGTGTTCCACGTGAGTCCAGCAGGAAGGAGAGGCCGTGCAGGGAGTGTGTGTGTGTGAAGTACCCGAAAAGCAGGTATTAGGTATTCTGAGGCCAAGCATCTGTTGGGAAAGGAGTTCTCCTGTGCGGGCCTGAGAACACCAAGAGGCATTCTCCTGTGCTCCGGCCCAGACCTCACCAAGAGCCCAAGAGCCCACACAGCTGTGCTGGGCTTATGGAGCCCTGTGGGAATGTCTTTCCCAGGCTCAGGCTCCAGAACTGCCTCTGCTCTGCCCAAGCAGGTGCCCAAGCCCCAGCTTTCTCTATTCCAGAGTCCATGGTCCAGTTGGGACCTTCTGCTGCGGTCCAAGACCGGTGCACAGAGGCCAAATGCCCAGCTGGCTGCACCCATTGTTGGCCCCCGCCAGCCACCAGGGGATGATGCCCACTGTAGAAGCTGATCTTCTGTCCCTTCTTATGGGAGTAAAGCATTGTTCTATCCAGACCTTGACTGTATTGTGTTTTCCTTGGTGATTCCAACACCAAGATGCAGCGAGAAATGGGCAGTATTTGGATTTCCGGTCCTGGTGGCTGGCATTGTGATGATCTTGGCTATATCGTCCACATGGTTGGAGTGCTCCCCTGGCACTGGTTAGCCGCACATGGTATTCTGTTAGATAGTATCCCAGTGGTTAAGCATGTGGGTGGCTAGAGTCAGGAAGACTAGGGAGTGGGGTTACCAACTCATCCCAGTTTGCCCAGGACTTTCCTGGTTAGCACTGAAAATCCCATGTCCAGGGTATACGAGCAGGGTTGGTCACACAGCCTGCGGCTTACCAGCAGTGTGAACTTGATCAATTTATTAATTAATTTTTCTGTGCCTCAGTTTCCTCCCCTGTAAGATGGGTCTAAAAATAATACCTACTTTATAGAATTTTTGTGAGGGTTAAACAAGAGAGTTCATGTGAAGGACCTAGCTCAGCGCCTGGCACAGAGACATGTTCAACAGCATTAACAGAGGCTAATATTTCCCCTGCTTTGCAAAGTGGGTGGTAGAACTAGCCACCTCCTGGCCCGGAAATATCTTAGTCTGATGATAAATTAATCTCTTTCTCTTTTTCCCCCCATTGCCCCCCAGGAGGGGAACTAGTCTGTCAGAGAGAGCAGTCTCTTTTTGTCTGATCAGCAATTCCTGTCACGGGAGACAACTCAGAGCTGCTTGAATAAAGACAGAGAGACATTCCAGCCATGAATCTAATGATCTGTGTTATGCTAAAGCCAGAAGCAAACATGAATGGGTGTCCTGGCTGCTGGGGCTGCCTCCTCTCCTTGGAAGGGAGCTCCCAGCCCTGGCTGGACTTCCATTAGCAGGCTGCTTCCCCACAACCCTGCTCAGGGGCTCTGCTGTGTGCGTGTGTGAGAGAGAGAGAGAGAGACACAGAGACAGAGACAGAGACAGAGACAGCGAGGTCAGCAAGTGTCTCATGTGATGTGTGCAAAGTCCCAGATTGCTACCCTTCCCCCACTTCGTTCCTGTTATTCCCCAACCTCCTCCCCCTCCTCGCCATCCACCCGCACCTCCACCCCCTATGGCCCTCACAGACCCAGTAGCTTAATGCGAGGCAATTAATAGAGTCCTTTGAGGAATTGTCATTAGAAAGCTCTTTAACTCAGCCACTTGAGTTGGGGCCCCAGGCATGTGACAGGGGTGCCAGGAGCACTGGGGCAGCTGCTTGGCCTGTGGGAGGCAGAGGCAGAGCAGAGAAACAAGGTCAGGAGGCCTAGGCTTTGGGGACAAATAGATGATGTGAACATAGTAGTGGTCATTGTTTTTCATTGTCTGTGGTTTGTCTTTTACCAAATTTTGCTCTGGCTAAGCTGCAGCAAAGCCGAGACCAGAGAGGTGAGATGCCCAACAATAACGCTGTGGGCTACACGGATCACGGTAGGAGAAATTTCACTGGGATGTGGGCGCCCTACAGAGGGGTGGTCATGTAGTGACATCAGATGTGTCAGGGTAGAGTGGGGTGGGGCATAGCTGTGCTTCTTTGGGGCCAGGGGAAGTCATCCAAAGAGGCAAGAGCTCCACGGGGGGGGGGGGGGGGGGGGGGCGTGAGGAGAGGATGAAGAGGGAGGAGGGACCTGGGTCTGGGGCCTGCCTCTGTCTCTGACTTCCCCAGATCTCTCACATAACCATCTCTATTTATAGCCAAGCCAGCCGGGGGCAGCAGACAGATGCCACCGATAAGGACTTAGTCTCCCCGAGTTTGTAGTGTGTGTGTGCACGCCCCCTCGCACCCCCCCCAGCTCTCCACCTGCCCTCCCCGCCCACACTGGCCTGGCCTCCCCTGCAAGAGGCCTTCGAGTGGCTTTGGTGTTCTGCAGCGCAGCGGGGCCACCACTACAGTGTAGCAGCACCCCCCACCCCGCCCCAGGAGTTGACCCCTGCACTCCCCAGCCCTCTGCCCTTCCCACTCTGGGGGTGTGCAGGCCCCAGCTGCTGGGACCACAGAACCAGTTAAATTCCTGTCCCTGGCCTCGGGCTTCGTGAAGGTGTAAGTCTGTGAGAGTGTGAGAAGGGCAGTTAGTGCAAATGCAGGCGGGGACCAGAGGTGACCTGAATCCTAGGTGTGTGTTCCTCAGCTCCGTCAGCATAAAGGTGGAAGGAGAAGAGGAAGAGTCAGAGGCTTCCGGGGAGAACCCCTCTCACTACAAAGGCAGGTGGCTTTTCAGAGACCGGGAGAAACCACGTGGCTCTGGAGCCAGACTGCCCAGAATCAACCCAGGCTTTTCCAAGGGCTCAATTTCTTACCTGTGAAGTGGGCCTAATAATGGCTCCGTCTTCTGTGCCAGGTACGAACATTATGAGTTTATACGTACAAATCACATACAACAGCATCTGGCACAGACTCAGAACACTTGAGGGAGAGATCCATATGACAGTGAAAGAGCTAGCTTCTCCTAGAACATCCTCATGACATGTACAGGAATTGGGCCCCACACATGCCAGCATCATGTGGTAACACATGAGTGTGTGAATGAGTAAAAGTCAAAGGATTATGTGTAACGTGGAAATAAGTGTATATACTTACTGTCAGTATGTAAACCAACCAACTTCTGAATCTACAAGCCCTTTCGCTCTTGAGCCCCTTGGATTGAGGGTGGAGAGCCCTCCTACTCGCTCCAACCCTCCTTCCAGGGAGGCTAGGTTTGCTCTCTCCTGCGACAGCCCTGCCTAAGCACGGGTCCCAAAGAGCTTCCCTGAGCCCTGTCCAGCCCTGTTGGGTCAGCTGGAGCAGATGGGAGCCAGTGTCTCTGGCCTGCTTCCCGTTGCTCTCAGGAAACCATGGCTTCTCCTGCATGCTGTGGGAGGAAATGCCAGTGCTCGGCCTTGGTTCCTGGGCCAGCTTTGGCCCTAAGACAGTAGGGAAGTGAAAGTGCCCAGCCCTGCAGCAGTAACCCTGTATCGGGTCATCTCAATGCACTTAACCTTTTTGGCCTTCAAGTTTCTCTTATCTACAGTTCTGGGGGGAATGGGGGAATACTTTCCTATTCTTCTCCCTCCCTGGGAGGACAATGTTTAGGAAAAAAATAAGAACAATTGAGATTTTTCTGTGCCTCTATTCACTGATGCATCTGTGTCTCAAATACAAACTCCTGGGTGACCAGGTCGCAAGATCCAAGATTAGCCAACTTACCTGTAAGGCCCTACACAGTGGCTTTTCTCACAAAGGGATGAGGTAATAACAAGAAATTTGATCCATTCCAGCAAATCCAGCATACTACGACCATTTTAATTTTAAACTTAATTTATGAATGGGTAATATGTTTACATATATTTACATAGTTCAATGTGTTATAAATATAAAAAGGCATACAGTGGAAAGGCTCTCTCTTACTCTTGAACCTCACCCTCACTTCCTAGGAAGCAAACAACGTGACCATTTTATAATGTACCCTTCCGGAGATATTCTATATAAAAAATACCTCTATAAAGAATACCTAGTTCTTTCTCCCCAGCCTTTTACTTTTTTTTTTCAAAAGAGGGATCCTTTGGGGTACATAAAGAACATCCTCATTTTTGTGTGTTTGTTTTTATTCTTTTTAAAAATTAAAGTAGCGTTGGACAGCCCAGGTGGCTCAGCGGTTTAGTGCCACCTTCGGCCCAGGGCGTGATCCTGGAGTACCAGGATGGAGTCCCGCGTCGGGCTCCCTGTGTGGAGCCTGCTTCTCCCTCCCCCTGTGTCTGTGCCTCTCTCTCTCTCTCTCTCTGATGAATAAATTAATAAAATCTTTTTTAAAAAATAAAAATAAAGTAGGGTCGACACAATGCTACATCAGTTTCAGGTGTGCAACACTGTGATTCAGCCAGTCTATATGTTATGCTGTGCTCACCACAAGTGTAGCTGCCATCTCTCACCACACGCTATTACAGTATCATTGACTATATTCCCTGTGCTGTACCTCTTATCCCCACGACTTATTCTGTCTTCATTTGTTTTTGCGGCCCCACTCTATGATGTACCAAAAGGCACTTATCGAGTTTCCTATTAGTCTATTAGTAAACTTTTAGGTTGTTTTCAATGCCTCCCAGGGCTTGCAATGAAAAGGCTTGTAGATAAGCACTCAGTCCTTGAAACTCCCGCTGCTCCTTACACATATTCCTTAGGAATTCTTAAGCTGGCGTTTAGGATCCCTTTGGAGTCAGCAGACATAGAATTCAGGGAGATAAACTCCAGAATCCTGGAAAACTAGAAGGAAAAATATTTTCCATCTTTATGTACCCAAACCTCTAACTGAAGCTGAACATTTCCCTCCATTGTGAGTAGAGGCAACAAACTGATAGTACTTGTTAGCAATATCTGGAACTCTCTCACATGGTTGATGGTATTTTGAAATATTGGGACACCTGGGTGGTTCAGTGGTTGAGCATCTGCCTTTGGCTCAAGGTGTGATCCCGGGATCCTGGGATCCAATGCTGCATGGGGCTCCCGGCAGGGAGCCTGCTTCTCCCCTGCCTGTGTCTCTGCCTCTCTCTGTGTCTCTCATGAATTAAAAAAGAAATATCATTTACACTCATTCATAATTTGCCACTGTAGTAGGAAAGGAAAACGTTTCTCTACTCACAATCCTTCTGACACGAAACCTGTGCGCTTTCCCCCTCACATCAACCAGTTATCCAGCACTCTGTACATCAGTGTGGTGTTCCGTAATTTTATTCCATTTTGATACTAACTACCTGGAGTTAGTGTGAGACTCCCCAGGCTTAAGGGCTCAGTTCCACAAGACTGTCCTCATTTCAGATGCTGTTACGGTCATGGGTCACCAGGGTGCCTATGCTTCCGTCTCACTTGGCTACAAAGTGGGAGGTTCCCAAGGTTGGAGGCTCCTCAGGTTGGATAATTTGCTAGATAAAACTTGGAAATAACTCAAAAAGAATTGGCTGACAAAACTTGGAAATACTTACACTTATCAGTTTATTACAAAGGATATCATAAAGGTGCAGTTTTAAAGGCACAGAAGGGAGGGGTCTGGAAGCGCCTCGAGCTCAGGAGCTTCTGTCCCAGTGGAGCTGGGGTGTGCCACCCTCCAAGCATGTGGATGCATTCCCAACCTCTGAACCCTAGAGTTTATGGATTTCTATGGAGATTTCATCACAAGGTCATGATTGATTATTAACTCAATCTCCAGTCCCTCTCCCTTCTGTGGAGGATGGAGGATGGGACTGAAATTTCCCGGGGTTGGTCTCTCTGGTGACCAGCCCCCATCCTGATCCATCCAGGATCCCATCCACAGTCCCCTCGTCAGATCAAAGATGCTCCTCTCACCCTGGAAATTCCAAGGGATGTAGGAGCCCTGCGTAAGAGGCTCCCATCACCTCTACTACTCAGGAAATTACAAGGTTTTGCCTGTCAGGAATAGGAGCAGAGGCCAAACATATAGATTTCTCATTACATCACTGAAAGTTAGTAGATTTTCCATTAGATCTGGTTAGGCTATGCGTTAATAAAGAAACGTATTGCTGTATCACACATTTGGCTTTCTAAAAAGTATTTTGATATCTGTATTTCAGCCTCATTTCTTTGTCGTATTCTTATGTATTTTTTTATTGTGGTAAATATACATAATACATAAATATATATATTTATATATATATTATAAAATTGACCGCTTTATCCGCTTTAAGTGTGCAGTTCAGTAGCGCTATTCGCAGCGCTGGGCAGTGATCACCACCGTCCATCTCCGGAGCTCATCTTCCCTCACTGGGACTCTGATGCCATGAAAAGAGTAACCCCCACGACTCTGCTCCCCTCCTGTGGCTCACGACTTCCCGTTGAGGAGTTTGGGGGCTCTAGATGCCCCAGACAAGCGAAGTCCGACAATGTCTGCCCTTTTGTGTCCGGCCTGTCTCACTTACCACGTCGTGAATGTGCATCCTGATGTGACGTGCGCCGTAATTTCGTGCGTTTTTAAGGTTGGATAATACCGCGTTGTGTGTATGAACGCATTTCGCTCACCCGGCCACCCGTCGCTCTCGGTTCCCCGGCTGCACCCGGCTGGAGCCGATGCGCCTGCGGTGACTCTCCGTTCCACCTTGAGGATCGTGTGTCCACTTCCACGCGTGTAACGATGGTCCCGGGGGAGCGGCGAGCGGCCCGTAGGCGCCCCTACTGCGCACGCGGGCGCGGCCCCTGGAAGGGCTCCCCGCGCGGGTCCCGCCCTCCCGCCCCCGCGGCCGCAGCCGCTGCCCGGGCGCTCCTGGGTCGGGGCGCCCCCGCCCTAAGACGACTGACCGCGGGCCGGGTCGGCAGAGCGCGGCGCAGCCCCCAGCCCCGGAGCCGCCCGCCCTAGGCGCGCAGCCGTGTCGGGGCGGGTCTCGGGGGCGCCGCGCACCCCTCCCGCGGGCGCAGCAGCGCCCAGGCCGTGCACCCAAGCGGCCCCCGTCCGCGCCCCCGGGGACCGTCCGCCTCCTCCCGTGGGCGCAGGCGGGGCGGGTCCTCCGGGCGCGTCCTCCCGTGGGCGCACCTGGCGGCGGGTCCTCCGGGCACGTCCTCGCGTGGGCGCAGGCGGGGCGGGTCCTCCCGTGGGCGCACCTGGCGGCGGGTCCTCCGGGCACGTCCTCGCGTGGGCGCAGGCGGGGCGGGTCCTCCGGGCACGTCCTCGCGTGGGCGCAGGCGGGGCGGGTCCTCCCGTGGGCGCACCTGGCGGCGGGTCCTCCGGGCACGTCCTCGCGTGGGCGCAGGCGGGGCGGGTCCTCCCGTGGGCGCACCTGGCGGCGGGTCCTCCGGGCCTGCGGGCGGCGCTCGTCGGGCTCGGGCCCGGGCGGGGCTGCAGCCGGGCCCCTCTCGGCGGCGCACGGCGGTCCGGGCGGCGCGGCGCGGGGCGGGGCGGGGACGCGGCGGCGGCGGCTCCGAGTCGGCGGGGCCGGGGCGCGCAGGCCGGTCCCGGCGGCGGGGCGGGCGGGGGCGCCATGTGGTTCATGTACGTGCTGAGCTGGCTGTCGCTCTTCATCCAGGTGGCCTTCATCACGCTGGCCGTCGGTGAGAGCGCGCGGCCCGGGGCGGGGGCCGGCACCTGGCGGGCGGGGGGTCGCGCCGGGGGGCGCCGGAGCCGCCGAGGGCCTCCCGCGGGTGCCCGCCCCGCCCGCCGCGCCCTGCCCTGCCCTGCCCTGCCCTCCGGGTCCTGCCCGCCGCGCCCTGCCCTCCGCGCCCTGCCCCGCGGGAGCTCGGGGCCTGCCGGGGTCACGGCGGCGACTCGGGTGCCCCGCCCGACCCCGCGCGCCGCCAACCGCCGCCGGGTCCCTGCCCTCCCTCCCGGCCACCGCCCGCTCAGGTCTCCGCTGAGCCCCCCGCTCCTCCGGGCCGGGCGGAGCCTCGGCCACCCGGGGTCCCCGCCCCCCGCCCCCCGCCCCGGGGCCAGGGAGGGGCCGCGTCCGCCGCAGCCCTGGCCCGCTCCCAGCCGCCCTCGGCCCCTCCCCGGGTGCCGGGGACCCGAGAGCGCCCGTCCCGTCGCTGCCCTGACCCAGCTCTGCTCCCCAGGCGGGGGGACGCCACGTGGGATGAGCGGGTCGCGCCCGGGGAGGGCGGTCACGGGGGCGGCGGGGCGCGCGGCAGGGGGAGGGGGAGGGGGAGGGCGGCCCCCCAGCGCCTCCCGCTCGCCTCTCCCCACCCTCAGCGGCCGGACTCTACTACCTGGCGGAGCTGATAGAGGAGTACACGGTGGCCACCAGCAGGATCATAAAGTACATGATCTGGGTAAGCGGCGGCCCCAGGGCCCCCCACGGCCCCCCAGGGCCCCCGTAGTTGCCTGCCTCGGGGGAGGCGGATGGGAGACCTGTGGCCCCGCTGCGGCTTCCCCAGGGGCAGGGCTGCCCGCAGACCCGGCCTCGGCTCCTTAGGCTGCTGTGCACCTGCTGAGCGCTGAGCCCACGCTCGTGTTGGCGGGACCGTGGCTGGGCCTTTGCGTGCTCTTGTCCACGGCCTCTGGCCCTCGCTCCGCGCGGAGCATTTACGAACCTGAGGACGGTCCTGAGTAGCTGGGTGAGAGTACTCGCTGCCCCGGGCGCCTCGTGCCCTGGCCTCGGCTCATGGGAGGCTTCTGTTCCTGAAGACGCAGCCCTTGTCCCCGATGTCGAAGCTGCTAGATCCCTGCCAGCTGCAGGGAGAGGTGGCGATGAGACCATCTGGATGGGAGAAGTCCAGTGCCTCTCAGGTCCCTGGTGTCAGCAGCCACTGGGCCCGGCTTGGGGTACAGGCATATAGTGGCCACAGGACCAGAGCTCTCAGCTCCAGGTTCAGAGGCCTGGGCTGTGGGTTTCGCTAGAGCAGTTAGATCTTCGTTCTGCCGACTGCGGTTTGTTAAGCGCCGACAGCTCTCAGTCCTTCAGAACAGTGTTTGTTCAAGGTACACGTGTCCTTATTGGGTTGTGCCACCAGTGCAGTGGGTCACGATTAGCGTTCTCAAAAAACACAGAATAGAAAAGAGTAGAATTGAAATTTGAACTTGGGTCTGTAAAATGCCTCGTGGGTTGCTGTCAAAAGTTTCTGAGCATTGAAAGATGTTGCTCGCCCTGTGGGAGTGGAGAGACAAGTTGGGGAGGTGAGATCTGGTGACTGTGAAACACGGAGAGACTGAGGCATGACCCCAGTGTTGCCCGGAGTGGGCTGGGGTGTAGCGAGACCAAGAAGGCTGCCCTGGAAGAGGCTTCCTGTACTGTACCTCTGGTTGTTTCAGTTCTCCACAGCTGTGCTGATTGGCCTCTACGTTTTTGAGCGCTTCCCCACCTTCATGATTGGCGTGGGCCTCTTCACCAACCTCGTCTACTTTGGCCTCCTCCAGACCTTCCCTTTCATCATGCTGACCTCGCCTAACTTCATCCTTTCGTGTGGTGAGAGGGGGCACACGTAGGGAGGCAGCTGGAGTGCGTGCGTGTGCCCAGCTAGTCCGGGGCACTGTGGGGATACACAGAAAAGAGGCAAACCAGTAAGGTCCTCCAGGAGGCCAGGCTGATTGGAAATATGGCGCTCTCACACTTGAGGGGCCTAGAGTCTACCTTGGCTCTGGTGACTGGTATTTGGGGCGACGGGGTGGTGGGGTTGGAATACCCAGACAGGGAGGGCTTTCCCAGGGAGGTGAGTTTGAGAAGGGAGAAAAAGTGGGAGTTCAGACCCCTTCTGCATCTTACCAGGGGGTGAACCCCCGCCACCCCACCCCACAGTAGCAGGCCCTCCTGGCTTCCCTTTGTCATCCCCCAGCCTACTCTTTAAATGCATGAGAGAGTTTTCCTGAAGATCTGTGGGCATCTTCCAGTTTCCCCTAGTGCTAGGAAGGAGAAACAAGACGTGGCATCGGGCTTGGAGGTGGATGTGCGGCTGCTTTGTTGTGGTGCCTGCCCCTCACCTCACTGTGGGAATAGGCAGGGATGCCCGAGTCTGAGCAGCCCAGCCCCAGGATCTGCAAGTTGTCTCTCTCCATAAATGTGGCTGCGCTGTAAGGAGGTGGGCGTCAGTCCGGAGACACCAGTTCAGACTGGTGAGGAGCCCTACCCTGGGGCAGCATGAGGAAGGACCTTCTCACCCAGAATTTGGAGGAATCCTAAAACTGCACCCCAAAGCATCTAGCAAACTGCGCCTTTTTATTCCTGAGGAGTGGGAGCCTCTTTATTTGAGGCCCTCTCCCAGCTGCCCCGTGCAGAGTGGACTCTCTTGGGAGTACGTCATCTGCACACCCATGACTTCTGTACCCACTGCCCATGGGAGGGCACCCTCAGGACTCACATCCACTTAAAAGTAGGTTAATTGTCACAATCCTTTGGGTTACATAACAAGGCTCATTGTGATACCACTCAGAGTTTTCTTACCTGCCTTCTAATTTTGCTCACAAATGCCTTCTGCGGAGGGCAGGGAGGAGCCAATCCTCCATTTGCACAGATGGAGAACTGAATTCTGGAGGGTAGTGTACATGGCTCGTAGCCATCCTGTCAGTTGGGTGTGAAATCAGGACCAAGACTCGGGGCTCCCAACTCCCAGGGGCCTCCTGAAGGTTAAAAGTCCAGCTTTATGTCATTCCCCCCCAAACTGACTGACTCTTCATTCCCTCAACAGGGCTAGTGGTGGTGAATCATTACCTAGCATTTCAGTTTTTTGCAGAGGAATATTATCCTTTCTCAGAGGTAAGAAGCGTTCGGTATGTCAAACTCAGCAAGGACGGAGGACGTCAGGGGGACTCGCATGATTTGCTTTGTGAGCTTAGCTGGGATCTGAAATAGTCTATTCAGTGGTAGCACATTTAGAGAAGATAGAGGAGTTTAGAAAGCAGTGTGGGTAAGGAGCAGAGGTCTCCTTGTCCGCGGTGGGGAGGACACTGCCCTCCCCCAGGGAGTCCTTCCGCTGTCCCAGGACCCCAGCCTAACACCCTGAGGTCAGGACAGGGCACTGGGGTGGCCTCGTCTGACGCAGACCTCACGGGGCTGGGCAGGTTGCAGCCCTGAAGCCCCAGCTCCTCCCAGCAGCCTGCCAAGCCTTTTTCCTCTCAGGGGCTCTTCACACCCTGCTGCTTCAGGCCCCCCCCCCCCCCCCCCCCCCCCCCGGAAAGAACAAGGTCACTTTTGGGAGGAATATGGGTCGCTCCTAGTTTTGCCCTCCATCAACTTCCTGTAGTTCAGATGAGTTCTTGTCCTAGTGAACGGGATTTGGGGATGGTGCTCACACTGGGTCACCCTCAGTCTCCACCTTTCCCCACTGAGCAGTCTCCATGTCTGAGGTTGCCCTGTCTCTGCCTCCGGGGGCCTCCTTCAGAGATGAGGTGTGGGGCCGTCTGTGCATCCTCCACCACGTCTGTAAGCTACAGGACCACCACGTGGGGCCCACCCTCAGCACCTCCGGGGCACTCTCTTCTCAGTGTCTCTTGTTGCCAGGTCCTGGCCTATTTCACTTTCTGTCTGTGGATCATCCCGTTTGCGTTCTTTGTGTCACTGTCGGCAGGGGAAAACGTCCTGCCCTCCACCATGCAGCCAGGAGGTGAGAAGGCGTGGTCGGGGTCCCAGGTGGGGTGACATCGGCAAGGCCTGGGCCCTGTGAGGGACACGCCTGGGCTCCGGGTGAGTGAGCCGTGTTCACAGCCAGATGCGCATGCTCATCTCCCTGCCTGTGTCTCCACAGATGACGTGGTCTCCAATTACTTCACCAAAGGCAAGCGGGGCAAACGCTTAGGGATCCTGGTTGTCTTCTCCTTCATCAAAGAGGCCATTCTTCCCAGTCGTCAGAAGATATACTGAACCCCTTGGGGAGGGCATGTGGAGCCCCACAGGAGAGTCGGGCCCTGGGCCTGTGCGCTGGGCGGGGCCGTGAGCCTGGAAGGCATCTGCCCCGAGCCCCAGCCCTTGCTCCCTTGACTCTCTGAAGCTCTCGTCCCCGCCTTCCTCGAAGGGCTCAGCTTGGCTCAGATCTGACGCTGCTAGAGGCTGTGACCCCACAGGACCCCGGGAGGATGCCAGAGCCTGCCTGGCCAGGAGGCCGGGGTCCACCTGGTTATGTGGAAGCTGAGCTCCCTAGGGCCCTCCTGCCCACCTCCGCGGTGGGCCGGGAGGTTGTGGCCCAGCCGGGGCAGGCAGGGCAGGGGCCGTGAAGCTGGAGAGCAGACAGGGCTGTTTCCTGGGCAGACGGCCGTGGGGAGGGGCCGTGGCTTGGCACTTCCAAGAGAAAGAGTTTTCGCTGTTGAACTGTGATTTCTGTCCTAGTGCTGACTGCCATTGAATAAAGATTCTAGGTGGCACTGTTTGCCTTAATACCTGAGAGTTCATCTCCCTGTCTTCCCGTTGACCTTCTGCCCTGGACTAGACTGGCTCTTCGGCTCCAGGGGCCCCTGTTCTGGGTTTGAGTCTTGCCCTCCCGGAGGGACCACTCACGGCCCTTCATGGGGAGCGGACAGAGCTCAAGGGCTGAGCGGTGTCAGGGGAGTTAGGGGCGGGGGCAGCCTTTCTTGTGCCCTTCCCTTTCCTTCCATCTTTTCTTTCCCCAAGGCTCCCTGGCGGTGACACTGGGGGCAGAGAGGTACAGCTTGGGACTGGGTTGGCTTTTCAGAGCATCTGCTGTGGCCTATTTGTAAGCCCTCCCCTGGGGAAAAGGAGTGCTTTCTGGCTGAATTCTGTCTTGGGCCCGAGGAGAAACAAAACAGAAATCAGCTTCCAGGCAGCCTGGGTTACAGCCTCATCGAGGGGAGAAAGGGTTCGTCCTTCGTCCCTCTGAGCACACAGAGGGCTGGCCCTACCTTTTGTGTGCTCTTGGCTCCTGGGGAGCTGCCCTCGGGCCAGATTCTGGCACAGACCAGCACTTGCTGACTTTGCACCCCAACTACAGTGCCTTGCAAGTACCCAGCAGTACACACTGGGGCAAAGCCCCCGTGAGAGCCGGTCTTAGCCACGTCCTGTACCTCCGAGTGGGGCTGGCAGGGGTGCAGATGGCCAGTGTGCGTGGGGTGCATTTAGGCTGGGGGAGGCCCCAGTGCTTGAAACTCTCTATATTCCTGCCCCAAGTCCCACCGCAGCCCTTCACCTCCTTGACTGGCGTGTTTCCTGTTCTCTTAAAAATACCAGCCTTTCCCTTTCCCTGAGAGGAGTAGCTCGTTGTGGTTTTTTTCTTGGTGGGAATGAGATGCCCAGGCCTCCTTATCCCGTGTCGACAGGGGAAGACAAGGTAGAGGACGCCGGAGGCCGACGTCCTCCTCACTGCTGGGTCAGCAGCTGGCCCTGCTCTCCCTTGCTGTCTACTTTGTTCCTCACCCCGAAGCTAGGTCTTCCCTCCTAGGGGTTGCCAGGGGCCTCCTCGTGCTAAATCCAGCGGACCCTTTCCTATCTGCTGCTGGACCTCTGCAGCATCTAACAGGGCTCATCACCCCCAGCTTCTGGAATTGTGCTTTCCTGGCGCTCCTGTGGCTGGCCTTCCTCCTACCTCTGCTCTTCCCTTCAGTTTCCTGTGAAGCAGGCTTCCCCATTTGCCCCATGCACAGTGGGGTTTCTCAGGGTTCTGCTGTGGGCTCCCTGGAGGAGCCCATCCATGCTGATGGCTTCAGGGACTCACTCTTTGCAGCGGAATTGAGTTCACCTCCAGCCCCAGCATCCCTCCTGATCTTCTGAACCATAGTTCTGCTGCCTTTGGATGCACAGACAGCTCCCGTGGCCCAGAGGACACTTGTTGCTGTCCTCTGCAAACCTGCCTCTTTTGGGTACCTGCCGTGGCCCCAAGACCCTTTGGGAGCCAGACCAGAAACCTGCTTTCTAGCCCTGCTTTCTCTTTCTGCCCCTCCCCCGGCCATCCGATCTCTCAAAACCGTTAAGTTTACCTTCCTAACATCTCTTGATTCAAGCCACACCCACTAGTCATCAATTTACACCTGGATTATTGTGACAGCCTCCTTCTCCTCTGTTCCACAGCCAGAGTTGTCTAAAATGTATAGTTGATCAAGTCACTTCCTGGCCTACAACCTTCCATGGCTCCCTACTGCCCGCAGGATAAAGTCCAGACCCCTTAGCATGGCTTGCAAGACTTGTGATGTCTGGTTCCCGCTCACCTCTCTGGCCTCATCACTTGCCACCTTGCACCCCATGTCCCAGCCTCCTGTATTCCACGATGCCACTTTGATTCCCCTTTCTTCCGCTCACCTTGGGACCTTCTCTGTCACTTCTCTACTTAAAATTTCACTTCCTCTGAGCTCTGTCCCCTCTCCCTGCAGCACACCACACAGATCGCTCTAGGCTTACTTACCTGCTTCCTGGTCTATCTCCCCACTAGACTGTACGCTCCTTGAGGGCAGGGACTGTCCTTCAGTTTTTGTATCAACAATGCCTGGCTTGGTGCCTGGTACATAGAAAGCACTCAATAAATGTTTGTTTAATGAATGATTTGTAGTGGTGCGTGCCGGGGAAAGCAGGGGATCCAGGGTAGCTTCCTGGAGGAAGTGCAAGTGCGTTTTTAGTCTCAGATTGGAGCCACAGGTCCTCCCTCCCTGCCCCCAAGATGTGCTGCTTGTGCCTCCCTCAACGACAGAAACCTCAAAGGACTTAATCTGAACAAGAGGCAGAATTTTCCAGGGGTCCCTCATCCTGGAAGGCTTGTGCCCAGTGGTCCAGGGGTCCCTCATCCTGGAAGGCTTGTGCCCGGTGGGCTGGGGGGAGGAGAGGTGGGGACACCAAAGTGTCACTTTTACAATGCCTGGACCCAGGATAGAGACTGATGCCCACTGTCAGGCCTCTACCCTAACTTAAACCTGGGGAGCCCAATAAATGTCTTTGTGGAGAAGGGAGACCTGGGATCTAGGCTTTTGTTAAGAGAGAAGGGGCTCTGATCTTGGAGCTTGGGAGTGAGAAGTGGAAAGCCTGTGAGAACTTCTCTCCCGCTCGTCCATTCACAACACGAATCACCACACCTCAGCTGTCTTTGGGCTGCCCCAGGTTGAGAGCCTACCAAAGTAAGTTTATGGGGGGCTTTTGAGGGAGGGCAGAGTGGGGAGCCCTTGATGGGCTCGCAGAGCTGCCAGGAAGGCTTCATCAAATGTTTCGCGCAGGTTCATGGCCAGAGTGTCAGTCCAGAAGTTGTCACCCAAGTGCTGCTTCTGGGGCACGTCCCTCATGCTGACGGAGTGAAAGCCCTGGGGCGCTCTCATCCTGTACGGCCGCGCTGAAGGGTACAGCTCTTGCACCATCACCTCGAAGGGCAGCTGGGGCACAGGTGCCACCCGGCTGCCAGCCACCGTGCACAGTTGTGCCCCACCGTGCTCATCAGGCCTCACCTCGAGGAAGCTGCGGAAGTCGTGATCCGGGCTGGGGTCTGGGTGCACGCCCAGGCGGATGCCCTGTGGGTAGCCAATCTGGGCGGTGGGTGATCTGGCTGGGTTGTTGCTCACATTCCACGACTTGGGCCGCCTGACCGTGGGCTTCGTGTACGTGGGTGTGGGTGTCCCCACGGGCTGCAGCTGTAGCGCTGGTGTCTGCCTCAGGCGTGCCTCAGGGGAGGGGTAGAAGCTCTTGGGGGGCCCCTTGTGCTTGGGGGTCTTGGACACGGTGATCGCCTCGGGTGGGGCACCAGGCCCTGGCTTGGCATTGCGGATCAGGGACTGGCCTCGGAGCAGCTGCTTGCAACGGAGCCACTCCTTGAAATCGGCTTCTCTCAGAATTTGGTGCTCTTTCTGCAACATCAGAGGGTGCAAGACAGTCATGGGCGGCTGCCCCTCCTCCCTGCTCCTGTGGAAGGGGGCTCTGTGGCTGTAGCCCTTGGAAACCTCAGGTGTCACTGGCCAGATGCAGTCTTGCCCCTGAAGGCCTCAGTCCGATGAGAGAAAACTCCCGCCTTATGGGAGCCGTCATTCTGACAGGGAGATAACTGTTGCCTGAAGGGAGCCCTTGGGCTGGTGCGGCAGATAGAACCTCTCCCATCGGGGAGACCTCCAACCTGATACGACCTCCACCCTATGGAAAACCTCAAGTCTCATGGGGAAGACAAGCCTCCACCCCAAAGAAGTCCCCGTTCGGATAGTGGAGATCTGCCCTTCCCTGAGAGAATCTCTGGTTTGATGGGGGAGGAGAGACAAATCCTTGACTCTGGAAGAAGCAAGCAGAAAGGTTTGAAAGGCCTGGAACCGGAGGAGACCAGTCTGGGTAGGCTTCTGGAAGTGGGGCACCATGTATGTTCAGGGATACAGCTGGCCGACTCTCTGGGCTGGGTGGTCATGACTCCATCTACCTGTTTTGCCTCCACTAGAATTGAACCTTCAGCTTGTCACAGAACTGCCCCTTTTCCACCCCCTTATTTCAGTGCCTTGCTCCCCAGACTGTCGCTAAGCCATCAGGTGGTATGGAGATTGACCCAGCTCGGGAGGTAGGCTCTGATTAGGCTAAGCCCATCATAATACTTCCATCAGCCTTGCCCCAGACCCAGGTCAGTCAGTACGTGGCTTTTTTAGCTCTAGGGATTGGGACAAGAATGGACATACGATCCAATTGAGGCCAATGAGATAAGGGGAGATCTGCAAGGGGCTTCTGGGAAAGTTCAGAGCCACGGGAATGGATGAGCTTTGCCTCCTCTGGATGCAAGGGACTCTGAGGACTGGGTGACATAATATAGGAGGGTGGGGCTGAGAAAACTGGAGAGAAACACAGCTGGAACCAAGCTGGAGTACTGGATTTTGCCAGCCCTGAAGCCCTCCCCACTTCTGGATCCACGTAGGATTCCCAGCATCTTTTCTCTGGGGTTTCTGGCTCTTGCATCCTATATAATTATACCTGCTTAAAATCCTTTAGGCATGCCCCCATACATCCCCAGCACAGGTCCATCAGAGGTGTGAGCCCCTGCCAAATCTGTCCATCTCCCATCTCCAACTCACGTCTATTCCCCTAGCTGTACTGACTTTGTCCTCTGCAGATACCACGCCCTCGTGCACCTCGATGCCTCCACAGGGCTGTCTGGTCCTTGTGCCTGGTCAGCCATTCCCTTCTTCATATGGCCCTTCCTCCTCTGTGGGAATATAACCAATCTCCCATTCTAGACCCTAAGCTCCTTGAGTGAGGGGACTACATCTCATTTGTCTCTGGAGCCTCAGGGTCCAGCAGGTGCCTAGCAGACCGTAAGTGCTCTGTGTCTGTTGGAAAGGATGGATTTTTTAAAAAGACTTTATTTTTAAGTAATCTCTACATCCAACATGGGGCTTGAACTCCCAACCTTGATCAAGAGTCACCTGCTCCACCGATTGAGCCAGCCAAATGCCCCAAAGGTTGGATCTGTTTAACCAGTGTGAGTCCCAATGTAGGGAGGGCATGAGTCTCACCAGCGATTTTCCTCCTAATCCAGAAGGAGGCAACGCACTAGGAGGGGTGCCATAGTTCTTGCTTACTTAAGCTGCTTTTGCTTTCTAATACAAAACAAGGTTTTTGACCTAAAGGAGTGGCTTTTAAGGGTGGAGTTTCAGAACATGGAGAGAAGGAGGCTTTTTCTGGATGGGACTGCTACCAGCCACTCTTCTATCTGCACTTGAGTCATGGCCTCTGGTGCTCAGCTGCTTGGATAGCAGTGGCTGCCCAGTGCCCCTTCCCAGCGCCCCCCCTTACCTGATATTCAGTCAGGTAGTCCTGTTCCATGAAGATCAGCTGGTCCTTGAGCCTCTTCAGTTTCTTCGTCTCACAAGCAAAGTCCTTCTTGTCCCGTCTCCACATCGCATCCTTCAAGAACCTGTTGCCAGGGTGGGGGTATGTCATCCCCCAGTGACAACCTGGGCTAGGAAGACTGGCTGCTGCTGAGAGCCTGGATGAGGGTGGGAGGAGCCACCAGAGACACCATTTCCCACTGTCCAAGGCCCCTCTAACTACTATCCTGTGAGGTGAGAAAGGAACGTGTCTGACAGTGGGATCACCACCACCCTGCTGGGGATCCAAGGCCTCGGGGCAAGGAACGGTAGGGCTAAACCCAAAGGAGTGAGGCCCTGTGGAAAGTCTTGGGAATAATATCCTGGGCAGGGGTCTCCTCTGCACACTTATCGCCCAGCCCAGCCCAGCCCCTCCTGGTAGAGGCTCAGCCTTAGGTGAGGGCCCCAGGGGAAGGGCTAAGAAGAGGGAAGGGGTGGCAGGCTGTGGGTGGTTCTCACACCCTCACCGGGCACAGTCGCGGTGGTTCCATATTTTGCAGTAGTCGATGGGCTTGCAGCCCGTGGCATCTCGGGCATGGACATCGGCACCATTTTGCACCAGCACCTTCACACAGCTCAGCAGGCCTTGGAAGGCTGCCATGTGGAGGGGAGTAGAGCCATTGCATGTCTGACTGTAGAGGGCCACACCAGCCGGGAAGAGGAAAGGAAGGACAAAGGCCATGTGCCTATCAAAGAGGTGGGCAAACCGGCTTCCAGGCCTGCTGTGCCACCGGCCCACTGGGTGACGCATGTCCCTTCTCTCTGAGCTTCAATCTCCTCAACTGTAGGACGGCCTGGACTAAATGAATGGTGGAAGCCTGGTTATATGGATACGCAACAGTTCAGATCTGCCGGGTTGGCTAGAGCTCAGAGGGCACTAAACCTTACTCTTGCTCTCCTGCCCCCCCTCCCCTGCCTGGCCATGTGTAAGCCATGGCTCACAAAGCCTGTGTGACCTGGGCCCTGCTGCATCCTCCTCACCCTCATCTTCTGACCTTGCCCCACTCTTTCCCAATGTATGATCTTAGCATGTGTTGTTCCCTCTGCCTGGGACTCTTTTCCCTGGTTTCTTGCATGGCTGGCTTGCTCAGTTTTCAGGCTGCAATTTAAATGTCCCTTCCTTAGAGGAGACTTCCCCTTCCAAAATAGATCCTCTACCCTATCACTTTTACTCATCACCTCATTACCCTGTTATTTCCTGTGTCACTGCTTACTACAGTGTCATTTTGTTCACTTATTAGTTTGCTACTTCACTGTCTGCTCCTGCACCAGGATATCAGCTTCATGAGGGCAGGGTCCTCAACTCAGGCGTGGCGCTGAGCACATAGGGCAAGTGCAGTCTCCCCTATGCCATCCGTGCACTTTCCATGCGTTTCCTCAGTTATCACAATAGTCTCATGTCATCTTCCCACATTTCAGTTGAAGACCCTCAGGAAAGAGTACCCAAACTTTGCTGCAAATTAGAAACACCTTAGGGATCTTTTAGGCCTTCCAAAGCCCAGACCGCACCCCCGTACCAATTTCGACCTTTGATTGGATCACAGGCACTGGTACTTCGGTATTTCTGAAGCTCTAAGGGGACTCCAGTGTACTGAGGCTAAGGGTTAAGTGACTTGCCTAAGGTCTTGCTATTTGCTAGCAGATGCAAAGCTGGGATGTGAACGATGTCTGTCCTCTCCTCACCTCCTTACTACACCACGTGGGCTCGCTGTGTTATGTGGGGCCCAGTCCTTGTCACCCCACAGCCCTCTGCCTGTCCTGGAAGTGGGGTCTCTATCTGCCTAGGCTCCAAAACACTTTTTGGACACAGGCTGGACTCACGTGTTGAGGGCCGCCCCTTGCTTAAGCAGATAGTGAATGCAGGGGAGGGTCATGGTCTTGTTGTCCCCGTGGATGACCAGGTGCAGGGGTGTCTGGCCATTGTTGGTGGGCAGGTCCACAGGAAAATTGTACTCCTCTACCAAGACCTGCAGGCACGCAAGCTTGCCACTCTGGGCTGCAAAGTGGATGGCAGTGAAGCCCTGTGGGGGCCAGAGGAGGGGAGGAGGAGACTGAGCAGGATTGGGGCCCCTGGGGTCCACAACCAAACCTACAGAGCAATTTCTTAGGGTTCCTGTCCCTCTTTCCTGTACCCCAAGAGTCGCTCACACTCCTTTCCCACTCTCACATGTGCTCACCCTTGCTGGCTGCCCCTCAGTGGCCCTCCTACAGGAGCAAGGCAAATTAGGACTATCTAAAGGAGAAAGACTATCTATGGATGCTGCACAGGCACACCTTGGCCAGGGAACCACTATGTGAGGAACTTTCTGTGGATGCAGAGGACTTCAGTGCTTGCCCCCAAGCACCTAGGCCTTGCCTTGTCATCGGCTGGAATTTCCTTACGGTCCCGACTCAGACAGAAGTGCAACCATTCCAGGTTGCCCAGTGCAGCGGCAAACAACTCATAGTAGCCCCCAATGGCACTCTGGACCCATGCGTCGTCCGGGCGAGTGAGGGCGCAAGAGTGGAGGGCGGGGAGTGGGGAGGCAGGCAGGCAAGCAGCGTTGGAGTCTGGGCGGCCCACCCTGCAAAGGGGCTTGCGTGAGCGTGAGGGCTGGCATGGAGCCCCAGGGCAGCTCTGGGGGCCAGGTCAGGGCTCCCTGGTCCACAGGGCAACGAGGGAGCCGGGCACCCGGGCACCCAGCCCAGTTCTCCGGGCTCCTCGCGCGCCCAAGGGCCCCTACCCACTCCAGGGAGGCCCCGCAGCCCGGCCACCTCATCCCGGCCCACCTGGGCTGCTTGGACGCTGAGTCACTCAGGAGGACTCTGGAGGAGACCTTCTCCGCTGGCTGCATGGCCACGCTTGTGTGTGTGTGGGGGGCTGCTCCCCACCCTCCCCACGCCCCGCCCCCGCCCCGCCCGGGGAACTCAGTGGGCAGGCCTGGGCCTGCGCTGCTACCTGGGGGAGTAACCATGACTGCCCCTTGTGGAGGGGCGGAGGGGGGAGGGGAGGTAGGGAGAGGGGGAGGGGAGGTAGGGAGAGGGGGAGGGGAGGGGGAGGGGGGAGGAGGGGGAGGGGGGAGGAGGGGGAGGGAGGGGCAGGGAGGAGGGGCAGGGGGAAGAGGAGGAAGAGGGAGGAGGGGGAGGGAGAGGGAGGGAGGGGGAAGGGGGAGGAGGGAGAGAGAGGGAGGGAGGAGGGGGAGGAGGGGCAGGGAGGAGGGGCAAGGGGGAGGGGCAGGGGAGGAGGGGGAGGCAGGGGAGGAGGGGGAGGGACGGGGTGCACTGCTCCAGCAGCAGGGGCCTCCTGCACAGCAGCCACCACGCACACACACCAGAAGACACTTAAGTTTTGTTTCTGATTATAAAATTAGTAAGTGCTGATTGTAAAAACAGAGAAAAGGACGGTGAGGAAATTTTTAAAATCACAGTCGCACCACCCACAGACGTCATGGTCTATGACGATATGCGCATATCGTGCAGACTTTTCTTGTACTTCGTTTCCGTCTAGCGTTTTATTGTGAACTAGCAGCCGTTGCCATGGCGCGTGCGAGACTACATTATGACGCCACCATGGGCCAACATCATAATGGATGTGCCATCATTTCACATGTGCGGCAGAAAACAAAATGATTCATCTTGGCCATTTTCTTGAGATGGATTTCCTGGAAGTAGAATTACTAGGTGAAAGGAAATGAACATTTTTAAAATCGTTAGTGTTTGCAAGCTGCCCATCAACAAGGTTTTATATTCCTTTACACTTCTATCTGCACTGAAGCAGCAGGTACCCTGCACATCAACCACGTAACTTTGGGTGACTTATTGGACCTCTATGTCTTAGTTTCTGCATCAGCAAAATGGGAGTAATACTACCTACTTCACAAGGAGGGAGGGGATTCAAGCAGTGAGACAGAGTCAGCCATCTATGAATTTGCTGTTATTAAAAAAGGAACTACTTGAACCATTACCACCAGCCCTAAAACCTGATTTTTTTAAACATTTGCTAATTTGGTAGTGGAAATGTTCTAATTTGAGGACTACCAAAAGTCAAACAATTATCGGCGTTTTTCTCTTCTGGAAATCATCTGTTTCTTCACATTGTTCTCTGAGGATTTAAAAAGTATTTCTTATTGGATTTGTAAGACTTATTAACACAGTAACCCTTTATATATTTGTTGTTGGTGTTTTCCTCAGTTCGCCTTTTAAGTTTTTACAGTATACAGTAGTCAAGCAATCAATGTTGAGTGTCACTGGACTATCCACGTTCCATCCCTTCTTAGGGATCCGAAGCTCATGGGAGGTTTACTGAGGCCCCAAGGGTCAACTCTAGCTATACCAGACTATACCCCCCCACTTCTAACTACCTTCTCCCCTCTATGTCCCATCATTCCTGGTATTTCCCCCAGAGAAATCCAAGAAGGAGAGGGGAGGATCTCCCAAGACCACAGTGACCTACAGGGAGAGCAAAAATGCAGACTGCTCACCTGAAGCAGCTCTCCCTCATTCCAGGGAAACTTCCTCTGGTAGCCCAGTCACCTCCCGACCCCAGGGGTCTGAGGAGTCTGCACCCCTCCTGAGCATTCCTAGCAAATTCTACTGGGCATCTGCCCCAGGTGAAGCCTTAACACCTGGCTCCAAATTAAGATAAAGTGACAATGCTTTTCATGCACATAGCTTGAGGATTTCCTGGCAGTTGGGAGATTCTGTGGGCTGTCGCTTCTGAGGTTATTAGGATCCTAAGAATGGCAACAAAACCCTACGTATATGTGGGGTTGGAGAGTGTGTCCCGGGACCTCTTCAAGTTCTCCCTCACTATCTTTACCTGGGTTACCCTGCAGTCTCTATACTAGTGGTTCCAACTCTGGCTGCACCTGGAGGAAAAAAACACCAATGCGCAGATTCAGGTTAACTGCTCTGGTTTGGGGCCTGGGCCTCGTGAAGCTCTCTAGGTGGTTCCCTCTGCGCAACCAGGGGCTGGTTCTCTCCGGGGCGGGGAGTGCAGGGAGAGGGCTGGGCCCGGGCAGGGGGGGCGATCCCCAGGTGTGGGCCCAGGGCTGGGGTGCAGCTAGAGCGCGGTGTCGGATGAGGGGGCCTGCGGCGGCGCCTCCCGGGAGTAGAAGTCCTCGAGCACGCTCTGCGGGATGCGCTTCAGCATCTCCTTGGGGAAGATGCGCAGCAGCTTCCAGCCCAGGTCCAAGGACTCGAACACGGAGCGATTCTCGTAGGGGCCTAGGGAGGAGCGGGGTCAGGGCCGTGCGCCCCCCACCCCCGGGTTCCAGGGTGCCCCCAGCCGCCTCACCCTGGTTGATGAAGCTCCTCTCGAACTTGTGCAGGAACTCCAGGTAGAGCAGGTCCTCAGAGGTGAGCGCCTCCTCCCCCACCACGGCCTTCATGGCCTGCACGTCCTTCCCGATGGCGTAGCAGGCGTACTGGCGGGGGGGCGGGGGCGAGTATGGTTTATACTTTCCAACAAATGTGATTTTTGCAATCTCCTTTCTTCCCTTCCTCCCTAGTGGTGAGACGAGACCACCTTGGTTTGTGTCCTGCTTTGGTGCCATGTTGGAATCTACCACTTTCTCCCAGAACTGCCGCCTGGTTTGGTTGTCAGAGCCGAGTCTTTCCTCTCCTTATTGAGTGACTTGAGGGAATGTGGTGGAATTATTTTTTGGGGGGGGGGTAGCAGCACTTCACATTTATTGAGGGCCTGCCTCCAAGGAGCTCACAGCCTGGGGGCCAAGACCCCACATGTGCTGGGGTGGAGGAAAAAAAGAGGTAAAGGCAAAGAGGCAGGCAATGCAGAGACACCGTGGCCCAAGCAAAGGGGTTGCAAAGCAGGCACAGGCAGGGGGCGGGGGGTGGGGGTGGGTGGGTGAAGAGCAGCGGGGGAATGGCGGCCCTGCAAGTCCTGCCTAGACCTCAGGATCACGGACCAAGCACAGGACTCAAGGCTGCTCCTCCCCAACCAGGTTGGTACCACCTGGGTGGGAGTGGCACTGGGGTGCCCCGGCTCCTACATCTGCCCTGAGCCAGGCCCCCACAGCGTCAGCCTTCTCCACCCAGGACTGGACCATGCAGACCCCTGACAGGAAAAGGGCAGGCAGCTCAGGTTTGGGGGCCCTGACCAAGACAGCAAGGTGGAGTCCAGGCCTGTAAGGGAACAGCTTGAAGTCTGGGCAGTCCTAGGTCCCTGGGCAAGGCCCCCAAGGAACTTCCAAGATTCTCATGGAAGCCCCTGGGCCAGGGGTGCGAGCCCGGCAGGCCCAGGTGGGCTGAGGCCACCCCGGAAAGCTCCGGCCTCCTCTGAAGCCAGCGTACCCCATGCTGTGTCCCCCTTACCAGCTGGTTGGAGACGTCTCCATGGTCCTTCCTGGTCATGCCCTCCCCGATGGCCGACTTCATTAGCCGCGACAGGGAAGGGAGCACGTTGACCGGAGGGTAGATCTAGGGGAGCAGAAGGCGGTCCAGACTTCCCTTCCCTTCCTACCCCTGCTTGTGTCTCCTGTCCCTGGGTCCCTGGGCTTCTCGAGGGCCCGCCCCTCGCTCCTCCCACACAGCTGGGCAGGTCATGCCCTGCGCCCCTGTCCCCACAGATTCTAGGGCTTAGGTGTTCACTGTTGGCTCGTGTGCTCCTGGACAGGAGGTGGACAGCGGACATGACCTGACTTAAGTAATGAAAGCCAGTATTTCAAGACCTTTGATAATTTGGACAAAAACCAGGTTGAAGCTTAATAGCTACAAAGAAGGAAACCACTAAGCAAAGAGGGAAAAGTCACAGGGGTTGCCTTTGACCTCGGCCGGGGACACATTGTCTAAGCAGCTGGCACGTTATTCACCATCTGCTTGTGTCACTTACTCCTTGTTTTGTTCACCAAAGCAAATCACTGGGAAGGAACGACAAGTGGTATTTACTGAGTATCTACTATGTGCGGGATGCTTTCCATATGCCAACTGACTTGATCCTCCACAGTGCACTCCACCGAGTGATAAATGCCATTATTTCCATTTTATAGAGGAGGAAACCTAGCAACAGAGGGATGAGATGCCCCAGTCTGGTAGGCTGGATTCTTGTGTCTGTGAACCACACAGTCTCCCTGGGTCAACTCCTCTTTGGAGTCAGCCTTGCCTGGCCCCTCCTAATTCACAGAGAAACGAAGCGCAGCTGGTGGTGCGACACCTGCTAGTGTCCCCGGAGGTGGTGAGGAGAGCACTGAGTGGGTCGGGAGGGGACCGTACTTGTCTGTTATGAAGCTGCCTGTCCACGTAGATCTGTCCCTCTGTGATGAAGCCCGTCAGGTCTGGGATTGGGTGGGTGATATCTGCAAGGAAACGCACCGGTCTCTGTAGATGGGGCCCACGTCTCCAGCCACCCAGGTCGAGTGGGTTCTCTTCCTCTCATGGGAGTGACGGGGTATGTGGAGGCAATGAAAAGACAGTGCACATCTTGAGGAAGGAACAGAGCTACTGAGCATCTATGCAAAAAAACCCACGGGCCTTTGAAGCGTCCCAGTGGGAAGGGAGGGCAGGGGCTGCAGTAGAGACTCACCATCATTGGGCATGGTGAGGATGGGGATCTGGGTGATGGACCCTCCGCGGCCCTCCACGCGGCCTGCCCGCTCATAGATGGTGGCCAGGTCTGTGTACATGTATCCCGGGAAGCCTCGGCGCCCAGGCACCTCCTCCCTTGCAGCTGAGACCTGCAATATCAGTGTTGCTGGGTAAGAAGGGGGGCAAGAGGCTGAGTGGGAGGTTCAGCAACTGTGAGAAATGCAGTGGGGGCACGCTTGGATGGGCAAGTTTCGGGGTGTAGGGACCAGGGAGAGGCAGGCACGGCCCTGACACCCTTCACCAGCTGCCTCACCTCCCTCAAAGCCTCTGCATAGGAGCTCATGTCGGTCAGTATGACCAGCACGTGCTTCTCACACTGGTAGGCGAGGAATTCAGCAGTGGTCAGTGCCAGGCGTGGGGTGATGATCCGCTCGATCCTGGAGGTACAGCCAGTGTTTAGAGAGCCCGGAGGCCTAGGCCTGTGTGCCATCGAGCCGCAAGTGCTGAGTGGAAATCTCACAGTGCACAGCAGCAGAGGAGTGGGTAGGAAGGATGAGCCCCATCTCCCAGGTGCCTAGTCAGGGCTCTGCTTCCTGGAGGTGGGCAGTTCACCAAATCTGGCATTCCTCCCTCCCACCGTCCACGGGAGGAAAGGGTAGGGAGCCTGGGACAGGCAGGGAGTTGGGTGAGAGTAGGACAAGCAGGGCCCAGAGTGTGGAGAGGATGACAGCACCCTGTCCCAGGGGGCCCTGAAGGTGAGGGGCTCTGGCCTTCAGCGCCAGGCAGGGGCAGGGCTCCGGCTGTAGCTGTCTCTTCCCCAGGCTCCCTCCCGGCCTGACTCAGCTGGAGCACTGTCTGGATTCTCTCTGTGAGGCTCCTCTCATACTCCAGAGCCACTTAGTGTGAGAGTCCCTCTGCTTGCTCTGCCCGCTTGGCAGCCCCTTTCTACTCTGAGCTCTCCCGAGTCCCTTCCTCTGGCTGCAGGCTCTCTGTCCTCAAGCTCTGTGCCTGTGGGTCTTTTCCCTGGTCATGTCGCCTGGGCCTCCAGAATTCTGTTACTTCAGTGTTTGGAGCACCTTCAGTACCTGGCACAGTTTATTAGCATTCTTTTTCATCCACCTGACCCACGGATGTAAACTCATATTTTCTGAACTTTCCAAATGAATAAATGAACAAAAGGCAGAATCAGACCTATACATACAGAGAATAAACTGATGGTTGGCAGAGGGAGGAGCTGGGAGATGGGCAAAATGGGTGAAGCAGCGGGAGTTACAGGCTTCTAGTTACATAGAGAATACAGTCCATGGTATTATCATAATGCTGCTTGGTGACAGGTGGCAGGTACACTTGTGGTGAGCACAGCATAACCTATAGAGAAATTGAATCACTATGTTGTAGGCCTGAAACTAATGTGACATTGTGTCAACTGTAGCCATATAAGAAAATTAAAACGAAAACCAGCAGTTTTTGTAAACAAATGGATTAAGGAAATATCTCTTTAGTGGTGACTTTGTGGAAGTGACTCAAGGATAAGGAGCCCTGACTGGGGACAGTGGCTGGACGCAGATACTGGGAAGAACAGAGGGGCTGCAGGTGGCAGGTGGGGTTGAGGTCCAGTTCCCTCTGTCTCTCCGAGGGCTAACCCTAGCCCTTACCAAGCCTCAGATTCCCCGTCTGCACAGAAAGGGGTTGTTTTCCCACCCCTGGCCCATGGCTGTGGTTCTGGGAGACTCGTGAACTCTGGCACTCTGGATTTTGAGAGGGGATGGGGTCTGCTGCCTGAAGGCAGTCTGGGTACCAGGGGCTGGCTCACGTGGGGTCGTTGGCCAAGTTCAGGAAGAGGCAGACATTCCCCATGGTACCGTTCTGCTCGAAGTCAGACTTGAAGAACCTGGCGGTCTCCATGTTCACCTGGACACACAGCAGGGAGGGCTGGAGCCTGAGGGCTGGGGCCCTGGCCCCTCCCATCTCTTCTCAGTAAAGCCTATTGACTGACTGGCTAACAGTCCCTGGGATGACCCAGCACCTGAGAAGGCAGGGGCTGGGTTTGCTGCCCAGTCCTGGGTGGGAGCCCATCAGGCCGCCAAAGAGAAGTTCACATTTCTTCAGGTTGAGCTCTGCTCAGTGCCATCCCGACCCCTCACCTAGGCAGCTGCTTCTCTGCTAACCCTTCCTTGGGCCCTCTGAGGGCCCCACAGTACCTGCTCCCTTGGCTTTCCCGTCCTCCAGGCCACCCTGGGCTCATCCTATAGCTGCCGTGTCCTTTGGAATGCGTTGAGGGACACACTGTCCTATACTGAGTGCCACCCCACCCACCGCCCTCCACTCCAGTCATGCTCTTCTTGCCTCTCCCACCAGATAGGCCTGGACTCTGACAGCTGCTCAAGGAGAAGGATGATGTCTCCCTCATCATATCAGACAGAGCCAGGATCCAAGAGAGACAAGGCTGCCTGCCCCACAGCTTTTAGAACTTGCCAATCTGCCCAGCTCCTCTTACCCCCATGGCCGCAAAGACAATGGCAAAGTTGTCATCATGATAGTCCAGCACAGCCTTGGACTTCTTCACCAGCCCAGCCTGGCGGCAGATTTGGGCAGCAATCTGGGGTGGAGTGGATTGGAGGGAAGGGCATGAGAACCAGAGCCCAGGGTCCAGACCACTGAGCACCACTGAGGATGATGGGTAATTTCCAGTCCATCCTCCTGCCAAGGACTTTGTGGGAAGGATCCAAGGCCAGAAAGATGAAAGGGCTGCCCCAGATCCTACTGCTTTCCTCGCGGTGGAGGACACTTGGGGACACTAGGAGCTCTTATGCAGCCCTGAGTCCATGAGCTGCCAAAGGACAGCTGCCAGTCTGGACGGCAATGACCCCTGCGTGGCCGGTCCTTGCCTGTTGGACTCAGGAGACCCTCCTCACTGGCTCACCAGCCCTGGCCTCTGCCCCGTCCCTCCCTCTTGGTCTGTGTGCAGGACCTGCAGGCCTCACCTCGTTGTGGGGGAGCCCAGCTGCTGAGAAGATGGGGATCTTCTGACCACGGGCAATGCTGTTCATGACGTCGATGGGAGAGATGCCCGTCTGAATCATCTCCTCGGGGTAGATGCGGTCATGGGGATTGATGGGCTGGCCTGGCAGGCGGCAAGCGTGGATCCATGATCAAGAGTTCAGGTCCATCCCTGTCCTCCCCCAGCCCTGCCCCAGACTCCAAAGCAGTGCTATTTAACAGAATTTTCAGTGATGATGAAAATGTGCTCTAACTACACAACCCAGTACAGTAGCCCGAGCCACGTGTGGCTGCTGAGCATGTGAAATGTGGTTTTGAAATGAAAGTACATTCCGTTTGAATTAATTTGTACTTAAACAGCCACGGTCCAGTGCTCCCTTGGACAGTGCTGCCTGGCACATTAGAAGCGGCAGGCAGGGGGCAGCTCCGGCTGAGGCCCCCGAGGCTGAGCAGGTGTTGTTCGGGGCTCAGAGGAACTGAGGGTGCCCTGGAGAGCTCCTGTCTGAGTGGATGTGTATTCTGTGCTCTGCCTCTGACTTCCTGAGTGGTTTGAGGCCAGCCACGACCTCTGTGGGCCCCTCTGGTCCTCAGAACTAACAGGGCTGGAGGACTCAGGATGGCCTCCCACAGGGACTGGCTGTATCTGCTCCGCAAGCCACCCAGGTGGCTCTGAGAGGCAGGGACAGGGAATTGGAAGGCAGGAGAGTGATGGTCTTGGGGCACCCTTGGAACTTTGCACCTGATGGTGGCATTGAGGAGCAGGAGGGAAGTCTGATGCCAGCATTTCAGGCTCTGCGGCAGATTGGGGGGCAGAGAGAGGCTCTGCAATTCTCCTCATGTACCCAGTCTGCCTGGCGGTCTGACCGACCTGTGGCTGAGCCCTGGCTGATTGCCCCTGGGGCAGAAGTTCCAAGGGCAAGGGCAAGGCGGCAGAGGCCGGCTGGGGTGGGGAGGGTGATTGGGTCCCGAAAGCTGTCCAGAGCCTCTCGCTGGCCACTCACCATTGATATCCAGGAAGTCCTCTGCCATGACCACTGGTCCCTTGTCAATGGGCTTGCCGGAACCATTGAAGACCCGACCTGAGGGTGAAGGCGGCTGTTGGGGGATGCTCAGGGCCAGCCCTGGGTCTCCCTCCCCTCGCTGCTGTCCACCCTCCACACCACCACCGGCTCTCACCGCCCCTCACATGTCCCTCTCCCCTCGGCCCTCAGTTACCCCCAGAGAGCTGGCTACAGTGACTGTCTCCCTGAGGAGCTTCTCTCCTCTCCTGGAAATCTTTACAGGTGAGGCCTTGGCCCATGAAATGACTCTAAAGTTTCAGCCTTAAAACTGAAAAGAGGGCCAGGTATGGCAGATCTTGGGAGAAAATTAGGGGACATGCATTCTGTTTCAGCCTAACCCCAAATAGATGACCACCTACTGTGCCCCTAGCTCATTGAACCAGTCTTCCTTGTTTACAGAACATCAGCTGTACGTCCGGCTCTGAGCTGGAGCCAGGGGTCAAAGAGAGAAGACACAACTTCTGACCTCCAAGAACTCACAGCAGAGGCAGACAGGCAAAGAGGCAAGGACCAGGCAGTGTGCCAAGTGTGTGGTCGGGGAAGCTGGGCTGGTAGGACAGAGGAGCACTACCCGCTCACCCAGCATGTCTTCTGACACTGGAGTCCGTAGGATGTCCCCTGTGAATTCACAGGTGGTCTTCTGGGCATCGATCCCAGAAGTTCCTTCAAACACCTGTGGGACAAGAGGTTAGTTACTCTAATAAGGGTCTTGCTGGGGAGAATGGGGCCCTCCATTCTAGGCTCCCTTTGTACCCAGCTCTGGGCAAGATGCTCTTGGGGAAAATAGGATGTTTCCTGCCATGAGGGTTTATAAGACAGGAACTTTGTGGGTTTGTTCATTCATCCAACCAGCCAACATCACGTTGACACCGCTTACCTGAACAATTGCCTTGGTCCCAGACACCTCAAGCACCTGTCCACTTCTCTGAGTCCCGTCAGGGAGGGTGAAGTTGACGATCTCAGCATACTGTGCAAACTGGCAGAAGGGGAGAGCAGCCAGAGCAACCATGAGACCAAAAGTGAAGTCCCTATTCCCCCACCATCCCTCCTGGACCTCCCTCCCTCCAGTCTCAAGCTTCTATGTCCCCTTTTGTGACCAGGCACTATTAGAAGTGAACTCGAGGGGCTGGAAGTGGGGCGTTTGAATTCTGTTTGGGACGCAGTGCACCTGAACAGGTAGGAGCACTGACTTTAGGGTTGGAAGACTTTAGGGTGAGAATTGAAGCTCTGATGCTTAGAAATTATGTGATGTTATGGAAATTACTTAATGTTTCTGAGTGTTATTTTCCCTGTCTTTCAAATGAGGATAATAAATAACACCTATTGCGTAGGGCTTCTGTGGTGAGAAAGTGACATACGTGAAGTCATTAAACAGCTCAATAAGACGTAGTAATTACGATGGCTGTTTAGTCTCATGAACAGCACCGTTGTTTCTGCCTCCACAGACCACAGTGCCCTCCTGGGCTGTCAGGTGTCCCCCTGTACCAGTGCAGTCTTTCCCTAGCTATAGGGCTAGGGCTGATTCACGTGTCATCTTCATAGGTTTCAGGAATAAAAAGATATTGTCCAAAGAAGAATACAAATGACCAATAAGCATGTAAGATACTCAACATCATTCACCAGCAAAGAAATGCAGATCAAAACCACAAGGAGACACAACGTCACATTCATGAATAAGGCTGTAGTCAGAAGGACAGATAATGACAAGTGTGGTTGAGGGTGGTGGAGAACTCGGAACCGTCACACACTACTGGTGGGAATGTAAAACGGTGTGGCCACTTTGGAAAACTCTGGCCCTTCCTCAAAGGGTTAATCATAGAGGGATTCCTGGGTGGCGCAGCGGTTTAGCGCCTGCCTTTGGCCCAGGGCGCGATCCTGGAGACCCGGGATCGAATCCCACGTCGGGCTCCCGGTGCATGGAGCCTGCTTCTCCCTCTGCCTATGTCTCTGCCTCTCTCTCTCTCTCTCTCTGTGTGTGTGTGACTATCATAAGTAAATAAAAATTAAAAAAAAAAAACATAGAGATACCACATGACCCAGCAATTCCACAGCCAGGTATAAGCCCAAGAGAAATGAAAACATGTGACCACACAAAAACTTGTGTATGAATGTATATAAATGTTCATATACAAGTAGCATCAGTGTTCATAACAGCCCTAAAGTGGAAACAACCCAAATGTGCACAGATGATGAATGGATAAAGATGATGTATCTACACCATGGAATATCATCAGCCTTAAAAAGGAATGAAATACTGATCCATGCTACAAGGATGAACCTTAGAAACATGCTAAGTAGCAAAAGAAGCCAGACAGAACAGGTTACGCATTCTACGATTCCATTGATATGAAGTATCTGAAAGAGATCCATAAGACAGGAAGGTTTAGAGGTTGCTGGGGTCTGGAAGGAGGGAGGCTTGAGGGTGACAACTAATAGGTACAGGGTTCTTTTGGAGGCGATGAAAGTGTTCTGGGATCAGATAGTGTAGTTGCACAGCTCTGTGTAAATACTAAAAACCAAAAAAAAAAAAAAAATACTAAAAACCACTGAACTGTGCTTTAACAGAATGAAGTTTATGATATGTGAATTATAATTCAATTTAAAAAAACAAACTAGGTGTCCCACTAGGACCACAGGTAGGTTGGGCAGGAGGAGGTCTGCCCCAAGAGAATCCCCCAGCTCTGTGCTCTACACACGCTCCGGAACCAGGGTCTTTCCCCACATCAGAAGAGGCTACGAGCTGAACCGGGGAAGCTGGGCTGGGAGAGCAGACCCTCCCCACTGACAGTGGCTTCAGCTCTTGTCACCCCCAAGAGACCTAAGCCCTGCACCTGTGCCTTCTTCCAGGGGAGGTACTGGAGACGATGGGTAGTTACCTTCAGGCTCCCTCACCTTGCTTCCCGGGGGGGGTTGTTACTTCAGGGAATAAGTCATAATCAGAATCTAATAAAAATAAATGGTAAAAAGATGACATCCCTCCCCACAGTGTTCCTCAAATCCTAAGAAGTTAAAGTGCTCCTCTAAGTTACTCCTTGGACGTTAGAAGAAATCAGAACTGAAATGATAAATGAAACGGAAAAGAATAAGAAAGGACCTCTCCTTGCACCATGACCTATATAGAATAAATCAGCTCTACCGTGCTTTTTGACCATAAACAAAACAAGTTAGAAATCAAAAACAAGGGGTGCCTGAGTGCTTCATTTGGTTAAGCATCTGCCTTGGGCTAGGGTCATAATTCCCAGGGTCCTGGGATGGAGCCCCGCATCAAACACCCTGCTCAGTGGGGAGCCTATTTCTCCTTCTCCCTCTGCTGATCCCCCCTGTTTCCCTGCTTGTGCTCTGTTGATCTCTCTCTCAAATAAGTAAAATCTTTTTTTTTTAAAAAAGGGAAATCAAAACATTCATATATTTGGCAATTTAAAAACCAATGTAGAAGAATGTAGAGTTAGAAAATATTTAGCACTAAATAATAATGAAAACTACATATCAACTTATATGTGATGCATTTACACTTTATCTTAATTTTTAAAGATTATTTATTTGGGAGGGAGAGCAAGCAAGGGGGATGGGGAGAGGGAGAGGGAGAAAATCTCAAGCAGACTCCATGCTGAGCACAGAGCCCAACACAGGGCTGGATCTCTGAACCCTGAGATCACGACTTGAGCTGAAACCAAGATCAGATCCTTAACCAACTGCACCATCCAGGTGCCCCACATTTAAGCTTTAAATGCTTATGTTAGAAAAAAATTAAGGAAGTTTAAGAGTACGCAACATGAAAAGTTAAAGAAAATGATAGCATTAAAACCCCCAGTAAAGTAGGGGAGGGGGATGGATGAAATATGTGATGAAGATTAAGGAGTGAACCTGTCATGATGAGCCCCAGGTGACACATGGAAGTGTTGAATCACTATATTGTACATCTGAAGTAATGTTACACTGTATGTTAACTGGATTTAAAAGAGAAACTTATAAAAAAAAACAATATAGTAGAAGAAATAATAAAGGGCAGAAATCATGAACACGGAGAAAATATAACAAAGAAGATTAAAAGCCAAATAGGTTCTTTGAAAAGCCTAATAAAATAGACTGATAAAATAAACATTAAGAAAAAAACAAAGACATAAATAATTATTAGGGTAAAATAGTCAAAACTATACTAATAGTACTGTGATACTATACTAATATACTAATAGTACTAATAACTATACAAAAGCTATACTAACAATATTAAAAAATAATAGAAAGGAATTATGAGCAACTGTATGCAATATAGTTCAGACCTTAGGTGAAATGACTAAAGTTCTAGAAGAAAACAACTCAAAACAAAACTGACTAAAAACCAAATAGAAAGCTGGAATAGTCCTACAATCTTTAAGATGGTACATATAGTGTAAAATCTTTCCACAAAGAAAACATCAGCCCCAGATAGTTTTACAAGTTCTGACAAAGAGCAAATAATTTGAAACTTTCTTGAGCTCTTCAAAAGACTAATGGAAAAGGAATGGCCTTGAATTGATTTTATGTGGCAAGGAATACCTTGATACAAAATAAGATAATTAAGGGAAAATTATAGGCAATCCCACTTATGAATATAGATGCAAAAGTTCTACACGAAATACTAACAAACCAAAACCAGCAAAGTATAAAAAAGATCAAATTACAAACCAAGTGATAAAAGAAAACATCAGGGGGCACCTGGGTGGCTCAGTGGTTGAGTGTCTGCTCAGGTTGTGCAGACTCCCAGTGGGGAGGGAGCTTGCTTCTCCCTCCACTGTATCTCTGCCTCTCTATGTCTCTCATGAATAAATAAATAAAATCTTTTAAAAAAAGAAAAAATAAAGACAAAACAAATACACACAAATACAAATTAAAAAGACCAAGTTGGAATTATTCCAGGAATTCAAGGTTAATCTAATATTAGAAATCTGATAATGTACTTTACCTTATTAATGGATTATAGGATTAAAAAAAAAAAACCTGTGATCATCTGAAAACATTCCAGAAAAAGTAAAAAAAAAAAAAAAAACCCAAAACTATCCCTGATTAAAAACAAAAGCTTTGAGATTAAAGAATCATGATATCCATAATTATAAAAAACAAAACTACCCTTTGAAAACAGAGAATAAAAGGGAAATTCCTTAACTCCAAAAAGCAGTCTCACAAACTACAGAAAACGTCATACTGATATAACGTATAAGACAGTCCCTTTAAAATTAGGAACAAAACAAGGCCTGCTATCCATCATTATATTCAGCATTACATTGGAAGAACCAGCCAATGTAATATGATGAACAGAAAAGAAACACTAGGAGGAAATGAAATTATAAAAAAGAAAACCTCCTAAACCCCAAATATAGTAAAGATGGAACCCTCTCAAAAAAAAGTAGATCAATTTCTCTTATAAATATAGATGCAGAAATTATAATCTGTTAGACAGTCAAATCAAACAGTGTACCAAATAAACAGGTATGACTAAACAGGGTTTATTAAAAGAACATAAGCCTAGATCAATCAACCTCTGGAAATTTGTGAACATTTGACAATATAATTTGTAATAATAGGGAATTTCTTTTGTAAACACGGATTAAAAGAGAAACCACAGGATTATGTAAATAGAAACCCAAAAGGCTTTCTAATAAAATCCTATGTAAAACGGGAAAGGAAGGCAACTCCTTGAACACTAACTAGACCATTTACCAAACCAACATCAACAAGCTTCTAAATGGTGAAATGCCAAATCCATTTTTATTTCTAATAAAATCAGTAACACAGAGATGCCTGTATTGGTATTGTCACTTAATATTGTTTTCGAAATTATAGTTTATATAATAAAACCAAAAAAAAGAAATTAAAAAGTATACTAATAAATGTAAATGGAGAATCTTTTTTATTTTATAAAAAAACATATATATATAACATAGTGAGAGGAGACTGTATTCTTCAGAAATGTCAGAGAAAGGATGTGGAAATGTTCCAGATTACAGGAGGCTACGGGGACATGACGATGACTAGAGGCTGAACCTGACTCCAGGCTGGATCCTCTGCTGGAGGGAGAAAATGCTATAAAAGACTTTAGTAGGACATGAGAGACTCCTAACTCTGGGAAACGAACAAGGGGTAGTGGAAGGGGGGTTGGGGTGATGGGTGATGGGCACAGAGGGGGGCACTTGACGGGATGAGCACTGGGTATTATGCTCTATGTTGGCAAATTGAACTCCAATAAAAATATACAAAAAATAAAAATTAAAATTAAAATTTAAAATAAAAAAAGACTTTATTAGGGCAGCTGGTAAACTGGAATATGGATGGTCCCAGATGAGCATATCAGTGTAAATTTCAGAAGTTGGTAACTACTGTTGTTATGTAAGAGATTATCCTTATTCTTTGGAAATTAATACAAGTTTTGGGGGATAACTTACCCTTGAAAGATCTAGGAAAAAGTTATGCACACATACGCCTACACATGCAAAGCAAAAGATAAAACAAATGGGGTAAAATGTTAACAACTAGGTGTACGGATGTTCCTAGTACTATTTTTATTTTTACAATTTTTCATAAATTTGAAATTGTTTCAAAATAACAAGTAAAATTAAAGTGTGCTGATGTAAAAAGAGACAGAAGTCCCTTCGTTTGCAGATGATAATGTATATATAGAAAAACTCAAGCGGCTCTAGTGAAAAAAAACAGAATTAGTAAAAGAGATTGGCAACTGTATACAAGATAAATATGTAAAAATCAATCTCTTGCATCACTGTGTGTCAACCATAGTTTAGTAAAAATAAAATGAAAAAAACTAAAAAAGAATCTCTTTTTTTCTATTCCAGCCATAAATAGACAAGGAAATGGAGAAAAATGTTCTATTTATAATAGGGCCCAAACTCATACAATATCTGGAAATAATTTTGACAAGAGAGGTGCAAGAAAATAATAAAACCTTACTGAAGGACATAAAACAAGCCCTGAGCAGATGCAGAACAATACTATTTTCCAAGCCAGAACAACCTACTGTCATAAAAATATAAATCCTTTTCGAAAGCATATAAATCAAATGCATTCCCACTGGATTATTGTTTCTTCTGGAACTTAACAAAATCATCTTAAAATTCATATTAAGTGTCTGACAATATCCAGAAATAGTTATGGAAAAGATCGGAGTGGAGGACTTGCCTTATCAGACATTGAAATGTGCTCTAAAGCTGCTGAAGTCAAATAAAATGGTTAAGTGATGGTGCGTAGCAGACAAATGGATCCGTGGGGCAGGTCGGAGTCCAGAGACAGATCAGATTTTAGGAGACTGTTGTAGAACAAATGTGGCAAATTACTTCACAGGGGAAAAATAGAACTTATTGAATAAATGGTGCTAACCTATCCAGCTATCTACTTAGAAGATACCCCATCGTAAACACAAACACATTTCAGGCATATAAGACCTTTAAATATAAAGGTTTTATAAAAACACTAGAAGAGCTTTTCTTGTTTCGTTTCCTCCGCTTTTCTAGAAAAGCTGGAGAAGAGAGATGTCTTAAGTAAGATGAGAAATCCAGGAGCCAAAAAGAAAAAAAGAAAAAGAAATCCAGAAGCCACCAAGGAAAAAACAGAGAGGTTTGATTGTATAAACGGACATTTCTGTGTGGCAGGGCCCGTAAGCCAATGTGGACAATGAACAAAGAGCTCCCACAGCTCAAAGTGTGCACCTCAAGGTGTAGGAAGATGTCACGCTGCAGAAAGTGAAATCCAAACCGATAAGAAGGTACGGAAATATAAGGAGAAGCGGGGCAGGACAGTTTTCATCATCGGGAGAGATGCTCAGGCCCGCGGGGGTGCTGGGTCGTGGTCCCCACGCAGGCTGCCAAGGGCTGGCCGGGCTGGGCCCACCTCAGTGCCTCTTCCAGTCTGCAGGTTTTGAACCTGCAACTTCATTTCGGGGGATCCACCTTCCCGCAGCGAGGGGCCCAGCAGCAAAGGGGCATTTTAGCAAAGCCTGGAAGCCCGCGGAGCGTCCGTGCATCCTGAGCCCCGAGGGACACGCAGGCCCCCAGGCTCCAGGAGGCCGCAGCCTCTGGCTGGGCGCGAGGCCGGGGACAAGGATGTCAGGGAGGCTCACGCGCGCGCCTTTTCTTGTTTCACTCGTTCCAAGGAGCAAGCTTTTAATTTTTTGGTGATTAAAACGTAATAAAAACGTGGGATGTCCAAATACGGTGCGACTGGTTGTCACCGTCGTTTCTCCATCAAATCCCGGCTCTGCCTGAGATAGTGACCTTAGGGGCCTGGGCGGCGGGGGCGCGGCTCGAGCTCCCAGCGGGGCGGGGCGGGGCGGGGCGCACCCCGGCACCCGGGCACCCTGCAGGGCCCACCTGGACGCCCCGCGCCGAGGACGCGGGGAGCGCACCTCCTCGCACCGCCCCCCCCCCCCCCCACCCGCAGCGGGGTCGCCGGGGGCGCAGGGCTCGGCCAGGGGTGCGGACCGCGCGGCGGGGCTCGCCGACCACGAGAGGGCGCCCGGGAGCGAGGGCTGCGCGGCCTCAGGAGCCTGGCCTCGGGGCCTGGGCGCCGGGAACCGGGGAAGCTGCGCGGCGGAGCGCAGGCCGGGGCGGGGCCCGCAGAAGGCGGCCGGCAGCTCTGCAGAAGGCGGGCGGCGGGGCCTGAAGAAGGCGGGCGGCGGAGGGGCCCCACAGAAGGCGGGCTGCGGCCCCGCAGAAGGCGGGCGGCGGGGCCTGCAGAAGGCGGGCGGCGGGGCCTGCAGAAGGCGGGCGGCGGGGATGGCAGAAGGCCGCGACTGCCGCGCAGGACGGAGGGCGGAGGAGGGGAGGGAGCGGGGGCGGCCGCGGCGGGAGGAAGGCGAGTGCGCGGCGCAGCTTTCAGCCAGGTGCCGGGGGACTGTGAGGCCCGCCCCCCCCCCCCCGTGGAGCGGTCGTGGGGCCCCTCGGAGGACAGTACCCGGCGCTGCGCGCGTGCACCCGGGGTACCCGGCTTATGGGGCGGGAGCGCTCACGCCGGAACGCGCAGTGCAGAGGGACGGAGGCTCGAATCCCAGGCCGAGGCCGTGCGCTTGACCCCGAGGAGCCCGTTCGGAGCCTGGTTCTCCCAACGCCCACCCTTGGGCTCTAGGAGGACTGCCGGGGGGGGGGTCAGTGCCACCCACCGCCTCTGCTGGGGACCAGCCGAGTCCGCAGCCAGCCTGGGTCAGGCAGACGGGAGCTGCAGCCCACACCGCGCTCCGACGGCTGGGACTTCTCTGCAAGCCCCGCAGGGCTGGTCGGAGGAAGCGCCGGCCTCCCAGTCCTCCCCTCCTGACGATGCCCAGGGCGGTTTGGGAACCCCTCTTTGGAAATCGTCTTCAGGGCTGAAGCTTTTTCCTTTAAAAGTTTGGAAGCAGCCACAGACGTTGGGAACCAAGCGCTTTCTCCAAGTCTCAGCAAGGACCGGTCTACATCAGACTACAGCAGTTGGCAGATGTGGTCCCCAGCGCAGCCGCAGCACCTGGGAACTTGTCCTGAATCAGAACTTTGGGTGGGGACCCCAAGAATCCTTCGGGGGATCCTCCCGCGTGCTCAAGTTTAAACACCACTGCCCTAGTGAGCTCCGAAGCACCCCAGGCAGGTGGCTGCCAGCTAACGGGACTCCTCTGTAATGCTTGCACAAACTGTGTGTGACTGTGAGATCCGGGCTGAGAGTGTGGAAGTTTAATAGTCTCGAGGGGTCATTTTTACAGTCTATACTCAGGGGTTTGGCCTTTTACAGTCTACACCCAGATCTCCAAAAATCAGAGGAAACCATGGAAATTACCTCTAGAAAAAAGAGCAGGAACATGGATACACAGTATCAGAGGTTTGCGAACAATTTCGAGGCCCTTATTCCCTGGGCTAAGGACTTTGAATCAACATAAAATTCTTCCCCCCCCCCCCCAATTTTTCCATTTGAGAAGCAGGGAAGCTGGAAGCATAATTGAGGGTGTGATTCGATTTGGGCAGGAGGTGGCGCTGGAGAAGGGGAACTGTGGCATCTTGCCCAAGTAACCCAGGAGGAGGGCAGGGGGTGTGGGGCCCCACGACGGGTACATAAAGCTGTCTTCTCCACCTCCTGAACTTAGGAGACTACACACCACTGCTGCTTTTCCTTCCTTCTGCAAGTCCAGGGTTCTCTGGGGTTCTCCAACACCCTGTCATTCTTCCTGCTCTTAGAAAGTTACAGATGCATCTACTAAGCACTAAGCACAGCGGCACCGTAGGTCTGGGGGGCGGCTTGTTTCCTCGTCTAGCCCCATTTAATCGTTGGGAGAGTGGATGTCTGGAAAGGTACTGAGCCTCCAAACCCCAGCCGGGGCAGCAGGTGGCAGCAACTGTTCCCTCAGGCACGTTAGCACTTCTGCATTCCAGGCAGAGCTAGTGCTAGCTGTTCTCAAGGAGGAAAAATAAAAATACGTTTATCTGATTTGATCCTCACCACAACGCTCCTGTCATTTACTAGATGAGGAAACTCGGATTTGCATGCCTGGATCGATGCTTCTCAAACTTCAGGGAGCATCACATCACCTGGAGGGCTTGTAAAGACTGACTTCTCAATCAGAGAAGGACAAACATTATATTATATGGTCTCATTCATTTGGGGAATATAAAAAATAGTGAAAGGGAATAAAGGGGAAAGGAGAAAACATGAGTGGGAAATATCAGAAAGGGAGACAGAACATGAGAGACTCCTAACTCTGGGAAACAAACTAGGGGTGGTGGAAGGGGAGGAGGGTGGGGGGTGGGGGTGACTGGGTGATGGGCACTGAGGGGGGCACTTGACGGGATGAGCACTGGGTGTTATTCTGTATGTTGGCAAATTGAACATCAATAAAAAATAAATTTACAAAAAAATAAAATAGAAGAAAAAAAAAGAAAAAAAGAAAGACTGACTTCTCTGCATTCCCCCCCCACCAAAGTTTCTGATTCTGTTGGTCTTGGGTGGGAGCCCCTGGATCCGTATCTGTAACAAGTTCTCAGGCAGCACTGACGCAGCCCATCTCCAACTGAAGGGTAGCTGGTAGGAAGTATGGGGTGGAGGAGTCGGAGTCAGGCTGCGTGACACCCGTGCATACCCGTGTAAACACTCCATCACACTTCCTCCCAGGGTCCCCCCAACGCTAGTGGGTCAAATGGGATGAACTCAGGATCTAGTTTCCAGGAATGAGAGGGTCAGATTTAGTCATTCTGACATTTATTCATTCATGCATCTCATTCATTTACTCACCCTTCCTTTGACTAACTGAGTACCCACAATGGACTGGGTGTTCGGTTAAAGTGCAGTGCGGGGCTGTTGCGGTATGAGTACTCAGGAGCAATGAGTAATAGGAGGGATATTACAGCGAGGGGACATGCGGCCAAATGGCTTAAAGGAGCTGCCAACAGGGCAGCACAGAAGAGGGAGAGGAGGGACAGGCTCATGGCCAGGGGCCTGGGTGAAACTTCTAGAAGTGACCTCTCAGCTAGGCCTGGGGATGAGTCAGAGGAAGTCATGGGGGAAAGGTAGTAGGAGAGGCAGAGGGAAAATAGGAGCAAAGACAACAAATGGCAGCTCCATGCAGGGGCAGGGTGGACTTCCAAGGAGGGAGGGGAGAGTGGGAAGGTAGGCAGGAACCTGTGGGGTGTAGAGCCTGAGTGAAGACGCTGGGTGAGTCTGAAGCAGGGAAGTGAACGGGTCAGGTTGCAGGGGGCACCGGGCGGGGGGGCCTAGAGGCCATGGCCATAATCAGGGAGCAGTGGGGTGGGCGACTGCTGACAGATGGGTCGTTGGCACTGATAGACTGGGGCCAGGAAGGGATGACTCAAAGGTAGCACCAGTTTTCCTGCGTGGGGTAGGAGCCTGATGGGCAGAACTTTGGTGGAAGAGGGACAGCAGAGTGATCTAGTACCTTTGCAGGGCCCCTTATGCCTTAAGAATCCCCAACCCCAAACTGAAAATGCTACCAGTCTGTGCCAGGGTCTTGCAGTTCCCCGGGGGACACACGGGAGCCCACTTCCCACTTCTTTCTGTGAACCACCCACGCTGCTGGCTCCCAGGCTGAGATACTCAGAAAGCCTCTGAGAACCTTGAGCTCGGGAGAAGAGCTAGGTGGCATTGTTCTTCGGCCTTCTCTTCCTCTTAAAAGAAGCAGATGGAAGAGTCCAGCTCGTGAACAAGCTCAATACAACCATACTACCATTCTACTGATGAGGAAAGAGGCACAATCGCCCAAATCCCCCAGTCCTGGGCAGTAGGTGTGGGTCCCTGAAGGCCCAGAGGGGGCGGGGTGGGCACTGAAAAGGCGGGAAGGGGAAGGGGGAAGCTGAGGAGACAGCTAGGGGGGAAGAGGGTGGAGAGGGGTGACAGGGAATTAGAAGGGACAGGTGGGCCCACGGGGGACAGCCAGGGACAGGGCAATTTAGAAGAAATCCTACAGGGCCGGCTAGAGAGTCCTGGGATTTGGCCTTGGGGCCTGGCAAGAGGTGGAAGAGTCTTACCTTGACCTGGTCCAGCACCACCAGGGGCCCATTGACGCTGCACACAGTCCTGTAGGCTGGAGAGGAGTGCAGGCCGGTGAGGGTGTCGCACCCAGACACCCAGAAACACACACACACACACACACACACACACACACACACACACACACAGGCATCCTCTGCTTTCTGTCCCTGGATGCACCACCCCCACCCTCTTCCCAATCTGGGCTGTCAGGGTCATTAGCTGTGACAGGGCCAGCCACCATTGCTGTAAGGGTCATGCCCCTGCCCACAGGGCCCCCCGCTGGCTTGGACACCTGCAGGAGGCTGGGGGGAGGGCCAGGGCAAGGGCAGAGGCCCCTCGGAGTCCTCTCCTCCCCCTCAGCCAGCAGAGGTCTTTCTTATCTTGAGTCGGCTTCCCCTCTGGCCTCAGCCCCCATCTTACCCACTCCTTCCTCTCTGACCCACAATATTTTCCAAAAGCTTCTGGCCCCCAGCTAGAGATGAGAAGAGAACTACCCGCTGTGTCTGTCTGGGAGCATCCGGCACTGACTGGGCACTGCCTGTGTGCGTGCCCCTGTGTGTGTGTGTACACCTGTGTGCCTGTGTGTGCACCTGTGTGCCTGTGTGCACCTGTGCGTGTACAACTGTGTGCATGTGTGCCTGTGTGCACCTGTGCACCTGTGTGTGTGCACCTGTATGCCTGTGTGCCTGTGTGTTGTGCACCTGGGTGCATGCATGCACCTGTGGGCCTGTGTGCATGGGTGCCTATGTACCTGTGCGCATGTGAGTGCACACCAGGTGGTGGGTGGTGCAGACACCTGTAAGGAAAACCAGCCAGGGTCCCTGCTTTGCCGTGAGGCCTTGCCAGGGAGGGTCCTGGAAGGAAAGAATGACAAGGAAGGGGGAAGAAGAATGTGCCAGTCCCTGTGGCTGAAGAGATCCACAAATGGGGAAATGAGCTCAGCTTACAGGGAGCCTCTAAGCCCAGTGTTGAGGAGCCCTGAACTCCAGTGTTAGGGACCCCAGTAGGAAAGCCATGGACTGACTGGCCGACAGGAAGCCTATCTTGGTTCTGCCAGGGCCTAGCTGGGAGACCCTGGGACTCTCCCCCGCTCACGACCCTGGAATACATAGCTCTTCCCTGGGGTCCCTGTGAAGCACCAGTGGGACAGCTGGGATGAGGGACCCTGACGAGGCAGGAGGACCAGAGCGCCTGGAGGATCACTGGGTCACTCACAGATTGAAGGTCATCAGAGGCGAGAGTGGTCTAACCCTCTTTTCAAAAGGAGAGGAGAATGGAGGTGAAAAACCTAGTGCAGGGTCCCCCAGCGCGCTTGAGGCAGAGCTGGGGCTGGGTTCCCGCCCTGTGCTTCCTTCCCATCAGACACAGTGGCTCCCAGCCACTTGCCCTCATGCAAGCCTGGTGCCCAGTCACCCCTCTCCAAGAGAAACTAAACGCCGCCTGCTCACGTCTTCCCCAGTCTGGGCCTTCGTGCTCAAACTCCTCATTTTTGTCTGATCTACACTCCTTTCACTGGGACTTGGGCTAGAAAGACCAACTGGCAAGGTGATCCTCCTGGGGATGTTTGCAAGGCTCTTCTGAGCTTAGGACTGCTGGGAAAACTCAAAAACGAGGGCACAAGAAGACCCACTCTATGGGGCTTGCACCCGGAGCAGGGGAACTCCTTCAGCTTCCTCGGGTTCCATGGGGGACACAGCCAACCTTCCCTCCTCAGCCAACCTTCCTTGGCCCCGGGGCCCAGGCCCCAGAGATGGCTGCTCCTGAGGGCAATGGCCCAGCTCCCCCCTCTCTGGTGGCCCTCCCACTAAGCAAGCTCTGGTATTTTCCATTATGTTTCTTTTTTTTTAAAAAAAGATTTTATTTATTTGAGAAAGAGAGCACAGGAGCAGGGGTGGAGGAGAGGGAGAAACAGGCTCCCCTGCTGAGCTACCACAACTCAGTGGCTCCATCCCAGGACCGTGGGATCCGGACCAGAGCCAAGGGGAGGTGCTCATTCCTGAGCACCCCAGATGCCCCTGGTATCTCCCATCTTAAAAACCACTCCCTGGGCCCCAGTCCTTGCACGGCTGCTGCCCTTTGCAGCCCAACTTCTGGCAAGTAGGGCTGATTGCTCACTTCCTTTGCCCACCTTCCACCTTCTCCTTGAGCTCTCCAAGCGGGCATCTCTCTAGGTCACCCCAAGGGACCAGGCACAGCAGATCCAGCCCTGGGAAGAGCTGGCCTCTGGGTGGCCCTATAGAGAAAATAACCAGGCCTGCCGTGGGCTGTGAAGGCAGAAGCAAGACGCAGAGCGGGTGGGCTGGGGTGCGGGGGAGGGGGAGCTGGGGGTGGGTAGGGCCCAAGGTCCACAAAGCCCTGGGGGACTCTTTCTAATTCTGCCTCAGAGTCCAATCTTTCAACTTCCTCCCTTCCTTCACAGCTGGCTCCCCCCATTTCATCCTCACAGCACTACCTTGGGGAGGACCCCTGAGGTGGGGGGAGCAGTGGTGAGGGCGGTGGGAGGGCGCCAGGGCCCTTGGGCTGGGTGCCCAGTGTGGTCTGCAAGCCCCCAGCTCACCCAGCAGCCTCAGCCCGGCCCTTCCACCCCGGTGAGGTGCAAGGCGGGGGCAGCGCTGGGGGGGGCTGGCCCCGAAGACCTGGAGACCTGGAGGGGCTCTCGGTCAGTAGTCGGTAGGCCTTCCCGAGACTCCCAGACCCTCCCTCCCTCCGCTCCGCTCCTCCCCTGCTCCTTTGTCCTCGCTGACATTTCGGGTTGCACTTGGGGCCGCAGGCGGACCCCTCCTGCCCCCACTCCCCTCGGCTTCCCCGTCAAAGGCCCAGCGGGGGCTCCAGCAGCCCACTAATTAGGGCCTGCCCGGCCACACCTGCAACGTCCGGAGAGGGCTCAGCCGGGCGCCCAGGCGTGAGGAGGCCGGGTGGGGGCAAGCCCGGGGCAGCAGGTCCTGCACCTCCTCCCTGATCCCCTCTGAGGGATTAGGGGAGGGAGGGCAGGGGCTGGAAGCCCAGGCTTCTGAGAAGCAGCCGAAGACCTGCCAGGTGTGACCTCCTCGGCCTCTCAGCGGGGGAAACCGAGGTTTGGCACCCCAGCCTCTGGGTGACCTGACCCGGCTCTACCTCTCTAGCTGGGCTGACAGCCTGTGGGCCCGACCTTTGCTCGTGCTGGGCCCTGTCCTCTCCCCGCTGCCCCTGCCCCTGCCCCAGCCTGGCACCTTCTGCCCCACACAACAGGTAAAGCTCCATGCCACCCCCTCCCCTGGGGAAAGAGCTCTAGCTCTGAGGGTGGCAGACGGATCCCTCCTTTCCTTTCCGGAAGGATGTTGCTGGGATTCAGTCCCCGTCCCCTCCCTCCCCCATACCCTGCTCCCTACTTTCTGGCCCATTCCCTCTGCCTCTGCAGTGAAATCACCCTTAAGGTCTCAGGCCTGTTGAGGGCACCTCCTCCAGGAGGCCTTCTGCTGGAATCGCTCTGAGGCTGGGAGCCAGCTGCCCCATCCCTGTCCCTCTGGACCCCCAGCTCTCGCCCTAGGCTCTTTCTGTCTCTACATAAAGTTCTCCTGCTCACAAGCAGGTAGCGTCCCCAGAGTCCTGGGGTAGGAGGCCAGCTGGGAGAGCTACAGGGGTCCTGCCTCTAGCAAACAGGGCAGCAGTCTAGGTTTTGCACCCCCATCCTCACCCCTCACAGACAAAACCCCTCAGGCCCCAGAGGAGGAAGGGGGCGGGAAGTGGAGAAAGCTGTAGGGGCCCAAGCACCCTGAGGTCAGCTCCTGGGTTGGGGGAGGCTCTCGGTGGGGCTGGGGCGCTGGTTCCCTGCGGGGACCCTGGTATGCAGCCCAAGCAGAGGCGGGAGCCTTCGTCAGTGCAGAAACATCTTTAATGCAGGTGGGGAGCAGAGTCGGGGTGCAGGGGCTCCCCCACACGCAGCTTGTCTGTGGGTCAGCCGTGGGCTGTGACGCATTCGCCTGGGTCGGGGCCATGTGAAGTGACACACAAGCAAACACGGGGACGCTGCCACCCCTGGGATCCAGCCTGGGTCAGGACTCCTGGATGTTTCCCTGTACCTGGGCTTGTTGACTCTAAACAAGGTGCCAGCTGGAGAGAACTGGCTTGGAGGAGGTTGCACCCCGCAGGGCCCCCAGACAGCAGCTGCAGGAGTGATGGGGGGAGCCTGCTGGGCTGGGCTGGACAACTGGGCTCAGGTCCCCACCGGGCTTGGGCTCGGGACCCAAGGGGGGGGCAGTCGCTGGGTATTTCTGGGCAGCCTTGACCTCTGCTTGGCCCCAGGGGGAGGATCTGGGCTTTCCTCTTCCCCCATTCCTACACAGGGCAGGGCCTGCAGGGCCTGCAGGGCCTGCAGGGCCTCCAGGGTAGATCTGGTCCCATTCAGTTTCTCCTCTGCTGGAATGTGCCCCACCCTGTGCCTGCCTCCAGCCTCCGGAGGTGCCTCCACACCCCGGGCTGTTCCCTGCACCCTGGGCCTGCCCACTGGGCACTTGGTCCCTTCTGGGTGGATGCCAGCCCCATTCAATGCAGACCCAGCTCTCAGGCTGCCCTGGCAGGTGGCCCCTCCCCCTATGGCCTGGGTAACTGGGGGGCGGGGGTGCTAGGCCAGCTTCTCCCCACACACACCCTGTCAGGAGCCTCAGGCCCTGCCTGGCTGGGGCTGGACAGGCCGGTTTACTCCAGTGAGCTGGGCTGCCTGAGAACTGGAGAGTGACCTTGGCAAGGAGAGATGAGGGGGTGCTCCCTCCGGCCCTCAGAGCCCTACTGGTGTCTGGGCCCTCGATACCGGCGCACCTCGGGATCGCCCCCTCCGAGCCCTCGGCACCCAAGGCCACGGCACACACTCTCCGTCGCCCAGCTGTATGGACACAGACACACGACCTCCCCTGGCCACGTACCCACGTTCTCCCCGTGAGCCACACGCTCGTGCATGGACACACACACTCACCCTGAGTGTAAAAGCGTGCACAGGTACTGTCACACATTTCCTCACTCTGATCATACACACATGCAAGCTGCCACACAGATTTACACATATCCTCACCCAGGTGAGGGTGGGAGCGCGAGCAGACACAGGCACGTGGCTTATACACAGACACCTGCCCCGAGAAGGCCCAGGTGACACGGACCCGTTGACAGCACTCGCAGTGGCATGTACTTCCCCATCCTGAGAACGCGGGCTAGCCTGGGTGGGGACCCCATCCCTCCATCTACAGAGGGGCCCCTTGTCCAGGCGGTCCATCGAGTCACCCTGCTGGACGGAGACCGCAGCCCCCCCGCCAGATCTTCCTCTGTCTCAGATCGTCTCGTGCCCTGAGCCTGAGAAGCAGAGCCACCAGCAGCCCACCCAACCCCACCCACCGCGGGGGCTGTACTCACTGACTCGGGGGTGGGTGATGTAGTTCCGGGTGACGGCCTGCATGTGTTCTCGGGCGGGGCCCAGGTCACAGCCACTGCCGGGGAGCCCCCCGGGCCTACTGTCTACCTTCAAGGCCATGGCGAGGCGGCAGGCGGGAGCGAAGTACCCGAGCCTACACCCTACACCGGGCTAGAGCTGGAGACGGTGACCAGCCGCCGCCCCTCCCCTGCCCCCGCCCCCCCCCCCCCGCCCGGGAGAGCTCCTCCAGGTGGGGCGGTGCCCTAACCACCTCAGCAGGTGGTGGGGAGGGGCAGGGCTGGCGGCTGTGGCCCCCCGCAGCTCCTCCCCGTGGGACCTGAGGGCCCCTCCCCAGCTCCCCACCACGGCCCTTTCTGGCAGGCTGCCCTCCCTCGCCTGTCTGCCTCAGCGTCTCTGCCGGTCCTCACCCTGCACCCCCTGCCCTTACCGGGTACAGAAGTACCTGGGCACTTCTCCCCCCGCACAATTCCACTGGCATCTTTTTTGGAACATCTAGAGGATCATTCTTGTGCCAGGTCCAGGGCCGCCTCCCGCAGGAAGCCCTCCCTGCCTCCTCCAGCACTCTGGGCCCAGCACACAGCTGGTGTCTTTCCTTGGTTGCGCCCTTTGGACAATTCTCTCTTGTCACTGCCCTAGACTCTGGGCCCCCAAAGAGCTGAGCTTATGTCTCCTCTGTCAGACTTGGGTCGCTTTAAGCTTTTCTGTCTCATAGTATTGAGAACTTTGCAGGAACAGGGAAGGTGTCCCTCCACCCTATCACAGGACCGTGCCTCACCTTTCCATACGCCCCCCCCCCCCGCCCCGGGGCTCATGCAGGAGGGCTGCCCTGACACTCCTCAGCTCAGAGCAGAATGGACAAACGGAGGAGCCCTCCTGGTGTCAAGTGGCTGACGCAGTCAGTGGCACGGACGGCTGGACAGGCAAGGTGGACACTAGGTGGTATCTCGGCCCACTGAGCCCAAGGCATGCCCCGGGCACCCTCCTGTTTCGTTCCAGACTCAGGGCGTCTGGGGACGTCGAAGCACCTGCCCAAACCGTACGCCCGCGCAGAGGGAAGGGAGGAAGCACGGTCACCCAGGCCCGGTCTGGGTGACCCAGGACAGCCGATCTGAAACCAAGTATGTGTGTCCCAGAGCAGCCTGGAACAAACCGTGCTCCTCTTTGTACACCCCCCCCCCCCCGCCCCGGGTTGAACCCTCACCTCCATCCTCTGGCCTGAGAACCCATTTCTGGTCCCTTGTCCCTCTCTCATGATTCCCATTGTTTGGAAGATGGCTCGTGGGTGGGGGGTTTGGGAAGGCGGGGGCCCTGCGCTCATGGCAGTGCCGCACCCCGGCTGCAGTGCGGGGGCCCCACACACCTCACGGGGAGCTACGCACGCAGCACCAGTCCTGCCGTCAACCTGGGTTATGGAGAAAGCAGCCCCTGGGGGAACTGCGTGGAGGGTACGAGGAATTCTCTGAGGCATCTTTGCAACCTCCTGGATCCACAGTCCTCGCAAAGCAAACAGTTAAATGCAAGTGTCTTACTTGAACAACAACAACAACAACAAAACACCTTTGAGAAGTGCTTCGGGGCCTGGCGAGGGTGACGGCCTGCTCGGAGGCTCGGGGAGCTCTGCACCGACCGCCGGGCTCTGGCTCTCACCTTCGCTGTCCCCCCTCCAAGGATTTCCCATTCCTACCTCTCAAGGGTCCTCGTTTCAGAGGAGCTTGCTGGCACAGAGCAATGTTTAACCAACAAAAGCGTTGGCAATGCCACCACGGCTTTGCGGTGCCCAAGGGGGGGCTCTAGCTGGGAGCCGGAGAGGGGTGCCCGTCAGCCACACGGGGTACCCCCGCCCCCGAACTGTGGACAGGGCTCTGGCTCTGCCCCTCCCCTTGAGCTCCCCTGGCTCAGCCCATTTTCCTCCCCAGTGAGGAGAAGGAGAGGGGCACTGAGGGGCAGGGGTGGTGCTGCGGGGACTCTGTTTCCCTTCTTGTCATTGTTTTCCTTTATTTCAGTGAGAGGCACACGCACGCACACTGCACTCACACACACGAGCCGCGGGACCCAGGCCTCCTGGTCCACAGTCTGGGGGGCAGGGCCAGGTGTGCGGCTGCCCCCGTCTGGTGCCTGCTCGGGGCAGTCCATGGGGCAGGGGAGTCAGGGGCAGTGCCGTGCTCGGGGACTCGGGGTCGCGGGGGGCGGTGGAGGCCTAAACGTTGGCTTTTTTGCCACCACCAGGGCTGCCCACTCTCCGTTCTAGCCGGCTGTAGGGCTCGAAGGCCGAGGAACCGAGTTCACAGCAGGCAGGGAGGTCCAGGAGGGGGGCAGAGGGGAAGCAGAGGGTTGGCGGAGGCGGTGGCAGCGGCGGGGACGCGGAGGCCGAGGTCAGGGGGTTGAGGCACGGGGAGGACTTCCTGGGGTCTCCCGGCAAGGCGCCCCGGTGGCCGGCAGGCAGGCCCAGAGGGCCAGGGCTCAGCGCCACGAGGCCGGGCGCCCTGGGCACGGACAGCAGCCGGCCCTGCTCCAGCAGCCGCAGGATGTTGGAGGTGGCAAAGGCCTCGGAGGCCTCGGAGGACGTCCGCTTCTCCAGGTCCCTGCTCTGGTCTTTCTTCTGCTTGGTGCGGCGATTCTGGAACCAGACCTTGACCTTGGGGCCGAGGGTGGGGAGGGGTGTCAGGAAGGGACAGGAGACAGGCAAAGTGCGAGGAGGTCGTGGAGGGCCAGGGAGGGGGGAGCAGGGCAGCAAGGGTGGAGTGAAAGGGGGAAGAAGAGCATTCAGAGTGTCGTTAGGTCTTCCCCGCTCGGCCGCTCTGCGCCAGCCAGTCAGGGACCCTGGCCCCAGATCGTGGTCGCAGGGTATGATCTAGAAGGTGGGCACAGACTCCTGGTGGCGACGTCCCTCGGCCTTGCAGAGCACTCACCGGTAGGGAGGCCCAAAGTGGGCGGGGGTGGGCTGCCGGCCTGGGGACCAGCTCACCTCGGCTGTCCTGGGACCCCCACACCCCCTCCCAGGTGAGCTCTCCATCCCAATCTGCATGAGCCCTTCAGCTGCAGAGGCCAGGCTCCTCAACAGGACACCCAGTGTGGCAGGAGGTTGAAGGCCACTGGCCAAGGCCAAACCTGGAGACGCAAGCTTGGGGACAACCAGGTGCCAAGTCCTCCACAGCCTAAATGGAGCCACCAACAACAGGGCAGGGGGGGGCCCTTTGTCAAGGTCTATGAGAGGAGGCCGATCCAGCCGCCTCCACTGCCCAGCACCCGGGGCTCCAAGGCCCGTCCTCGTGTATGGAAGAAACCATAGGCTGGGAGGGAAGCTCAGTGGTCAGCCCCCATGGTGCTGGGATCCCCTCCCCCTGGGAGAAGGCAAGGGCAACCCCTCACAGAAGGCAAGGAGCAGTCTCCAGAAGAATCTTGCATAGGGCCTAGAGGTGCGGGTGGAGAGACAGTCCGATGCTCATGGCCCAGCTGGAGCACTTGCACAGCATCTGTAGGCCCACCGCCCCCCCCACACTCCCCCCCTGCACCCGCACTGGTGTCCTGGGAGCACAGACTCGTGGCCGGGAGGTTCGAGGAGGCTGGCAGCTGGCTGGGGCAGGGTGTGCCAGCAGGACAAATGGGGGCACTGGGTGGAGGGCGTGCCCAGGAAAGGGTGGGGAGGCCTTGCTGGTGGCCTCCAGCTTTGGGAGAGCGTAAGGGGGGCCGGCAACTCCTATGGCTCCGGTGAAGGAGCCCAGAGGCTCGGAGGAGGCGGAGGCCGGAGTGGGAGGGCTGCCTGGGTGCGGATGAGGGTCGGGTGAAGCCTCCTGGGGCAAGGCCTCACGACACCACCTCCTAGGAGCCACCACGCCCCGGGCGCCAACAGTGAGTCAACCTGTTCCAAGTGGGGAAGGGGAGGACGAGATCTGAAACAGGTGTGGGTTTGGTGTTTGGGACGGGACTTGGGAGGCCCGGGGGGCTCAGCAGTGGAGCGTCTGCCTTCAGCCCAGGGCATGACCCCGGGGTCCCGGGATTGAGTCCCGCGTCGAGTCCCTCTGCCTGTGTCTCTGCCTCTCTCCGTGTCTCTCATGAATAGATAAATAAAATCTTTAAAAAATAAAAAATAAGTAAATAAATGGGTTTGGACTGAGTTTCAATGATGGAAATTAACCAGAAGGTTGCGGGATCCACTTGCGATTGGACACATCATTCATTCCCTCAATCATTCATCCTGCAGAGGTGCACTGGGTGCCCTCTACCTGCCAGGTGCCGCCTCGGACTCAGGGCATCAGCAGTGATGAGAGCAGAGCAAACCCTCCGTGGGAGGGGACACGGATGAAGAACGGCAGCGAGAACGGCAGTGACTGTCGGGGCGCTCAGTGCCTGGAGCAGGGTCTCTCGAATTATTCGTGCTAAGGAACCACTTTATAAAGTTTCCAGTGTGTTGTGAACCAATGATTTTGTCAAATACAATTAAAATGAATTGCACTTACTCTCCATTTCTGCACCTAACCTTCCTGGGCAGGTAACAGTTTGAGGGGGACACCCGCCCCAGAGCCGCACTTTGAGAGGCGCTGCTTTGGGAAAAGGCTGAAGGATTAAGGGGGAAAGGCTGGCTTACTACTGGGTGGCAAACACAGCCTCTCTGAAGAGGTGACATTTATTTTTTATTTTTTTATTTTTTTAAGATTTTATTTACTTTTTTGACAGAAAGAGCACATGTAGGGGGAGTGGCAGGTAGAGAGAGGGAGAAGCAGGCTCCCCACGGAGCAAAGAGCCCGATGGGGGGCTCGACCCCCGGATCCCAAGATCATGACCCGAGCTGAAGGCAGATGCTTAACCGAGCCTCACGGGCACCCAAGAGTTGACATATGAAGGGGATATCAGTCAGGGAAGGCCAAGGGACATTCGACCAAATGTGGCTGAAGGAAGCGACTGGAAAGAAGAAAATGTTAGTTTGTCACTCCTGGGATCTCAATTGCTCCAGGAAAGGATCCAGTCAGACACCTGGGGAAGCGGCTCTGTGGGTCTCTGCCTTCTTCTCCCCTGCTGGGAAGCCTCCTGGCTTCTGCCTTGCTAAGCAGCCACCCTTTTAGGACCTAGATACCACCCCAAGAATGTCCCAGCCTCAGCTTCTCATCTCAGAAACAGGGACAAAAATACGTGGGCTGTTGCAGGGATCAGATACAGACGTCCACGCAGAGGACTTCACATGGTGCCTGGCCTATCCTAGCACCGAACCAGCGGGAGAGGCCAGACTCAGAAGTCAGGATTCCTGTCCTGGCGAAGCTGAGGGTCTAGGGGGAGGGTGGCACCGACCCACTCCCAGCAACAAAGGGGGTGGCACTAACAAGGGGGATGAGCCGTAAGGAATGACAGAGGTTTTACGGGTGTCCTGTCCTGCAGCTCTGGGGCAGCAGGAAGAGAGAGGCGTGGGCTCCCCGGGTTGGGGAGTCCCTAGGGAGGGGAGGAGAGGAGGGGAGGCCAGGGCTGGGGGCTGGCATGCCCATTTCTTGGGCCCTTATGGACCACGTCGGTGGTTGTCAGTCTGGGCTGCACTTTGAGATCATTTTCTTCTAAATCCTGATGCCCACACCCGGTGGGGCCCACACATCCGTATTTTCAAAAAAATTTCTGTGCGTGGGAGGCCTGGGTGGCTCAGTGGTTGAGCATCTGCCTCCAGCCCAGGGCGTGATCCTGGGGTCCCGGGATCGAGTCCCGCATCGGGCTCCCTACATGGAGCCTGCTTCTCCCTCTGCCTCTCTGTGTCTCTCATGAATGAATAAATAAAATCTTTAAAAAAATTTTTTCTGTGTATGAATCTAACCTGTGAACTGAGGTAGAAGGAGCTGGAGCTGCAAAGGTGGGGGAGAGGCGCCCCGCCTGACTACTTCCTACCAGCAGTCCCATGGTCCCCAAAGGGCTGACTCATAAGGCTCAGCAAACAAGGGCCAAACTGAGTGAGAGGCAGGTTCAGAGCCTCTGGGTTTGTCCCTCCTTCCTCCAGGAAGCCTTCAGTTCCGCTGCAGGGACCCCCTCTCTCAGGGTTAAATCTGGGTATGGTCTTCGGGGAGGCCTGGGTCCTGTGCAGAAGCATACTTCCTGAGGCGCTGGCCTCCCCCTTGCCTTCTGGCTGCCCTGCTGCGGTCTCCCTGCAGGCCGCATCTCACCTCCTCCCCCTCCTGCTCCCCCGCCCAACTCCCTGGGTGCCTTCACTTCCCCCTCCCCACCCTCTCCACCCTCCCCACCCGCATCCTCCGCTGGACCACACTGTGAGCCGCCCGCACACACAGGGGAGGGCCGTGGTTCCCAGCTGCCTGCCAGGGCCACGGAGGTACTTTCTGGGAGATCATCTGTCACCCTCTTGAGGCTCGTGGCGGTGCTCAATCCCAAGCCTCATGATCGATTTGGAAATGGCCTTAATCTTTAAGGGGCTACTTCCCGTGACTGGGCACATTCCCATGACCGGTACTTGCGGATCTGGGATGGCCCTGGTTTTTGTGACCTGGAAGGTACCAGCTATTCTGCTGTTCTGGAAGAAGTCATGGGGGCAGAGCCCCAGGTATGGGGCTGAAGATAATTGTCAGAGAGCCGGAGCTGCTCTTATCCAAGCTAATAATAGCGGATTTAGTAAAGCCTCTGGTGGACACTGAAGTCTGTCAAGCAACGTGGTCCCACATCAGCTGAAAAACAGAGAGGTTGTCAGGTCCTCCCCAGAAATTCTGACTCGGAACCTGTGGGCTGCACGCGAAACCTGAGCCAGGAATCTGTATTTTAATGAGAATCTCAGGGGTTCCTCGTAAGGCGGTCTGCAGACCATACTTTGAGAAGCCCTGGCTTAACCGAGCACCACACGTCTCCTTGAAACAAGGCAAGGCGACCAAGTGTGTCGGGAGTTCCTAAACACCGGGACAACTGTACCAAGGGGCCCGTCCTAGTTCTCCGATGTGGAGAAGGGCACGTGCGCTCCGGGTGGGCCAGGGGCTCACGGGCCTCCTCTGAGAGCTGTGCAGGCGGTGGGGAGGGAAGGCTTCACGGTCCCCCCAGGTCCCGCAAGGGGGATTCTCACCAGGGGTGCCCGCTACGTAACCAGGCACATAGAAGCTAAGACAGAGAGAGGGAACGAGAAGGGAGTCCTGAGTCAACCCACATTTTCTCCACCTAAATTAGGGCCCTCCTGCTACCCAGGAAGGGGGTAAAGATGCTGGTTGGCAGGAGGAGGAGCCGTGGACAGAGGCAACCTCTTGAGAGCAGGTGCAGGCGGACTCTGGGGAGCCCCGGGGTGGGGAGGGGGCGGCACATGGTGTTGAAGCCCCCAGGCCCCAAATGAACCTCAGCTTCGGTTCCCTACCAGGGGTGGCTACAGCATGCTTCCTGTTCCTGGGCTGACACAAGATTGTGCCTCCTGGTTCATCCCTCCGGGGTCCATCTGTTATTTGAGCACACGTGAAGGAGTCTCTTATCCTTTCCCCTAAAAGAGCTGCAGGTAAATCAGAGAAACAGCAGCCCCCTGAGAAAAATCTGACATGTCTTCCCGACATCTCCACCTGGATCTCAAACTGAACCGATCCCAAACAAAACGCTAGATTGCTCTCCAGTGTCCTGCTCCTCCCCAGCTTTCTCAACCCGTTACGTGGGCTCGTTGGCCAGTTCCCATCATACGCCTGTACCCCACCAAACCACTTCTTTTTCCTTTGCCCCGTGCACATAATTCCTGATGAGCAAGTCCTAACAGATGCCACCTCCAAATTAGAGATTTGGATTAGACCAGTTCACTCCTCCACCGGCGCTCAGAGCCCCACCTCGGCCTCTCGTCCCCCTTCTCCAGGTGACAGAGTGGCCTCTGTAATGCCAGTCCCCTCGTGTCACTCTCCCCTCAACACCTCACCATGGTCTCTAAACACCACCTGCTGTGTCCCACCCGCCTTCCCTATTACACTCTGACTCCAGCCACACTGGCCTTCGGACACTTCAGAACATTCTGTGCTAGTTCTCACTTCCAGGCCTTCACAGTTACCCTGAGTCTTGACTCCTCCTCTCCTAGCTCTTCCTCTGCCTCTTCCCTGTCATTCACACCCCGGCCACTGTCATTCACCTCCTCAAAGAGGCCTCCCCTGACCACCCCAGGGAAAGATTTCCAGGCCTCAGCATACCATGTTTTATCTGCTTCCTAGCACCCACTAACTCTTGTAAATGCCATCTTTCTCACTCAGGGCGTACACTGCACGGTGCCTGGTCTACGTTGTTCTCTGCTATGTCTCTGGTGCCTAGAACGGGGCCTGGTACATAGGAGGTATTCAGCAATTTTCTTAACAAAGCTACGGGTATATATAAGGAGGATTCCACAGAATTTTAGCTCTAGAACCTAGGGCAAGTTACTTACCTCTCTCAGTTCCCTGAAATGGAGATAATATTACCCATAAAGCCATCTTTTTATAAAGACCAGGTGAGGGCAGCCCGGGTGGCTCAGTGGTTTAGCACCGCCTTCAGCCCAGGGCCTGATCCTGGAAACCCGAGATCGAGTGCCGCATCGGGCTCCCTGCATAGAGCCTGCTTCTCCCTCTGCCCGCGTCTCTGCCTCTCTCTGTGTCTCTCATGAATAAATAAGTAAATTCTTTTTTAAAAAATAAATAAACTGCACCTGAGTTCATTCTAACAAGGTGACTCAGGGTGGGCTCTGCCTGGGTTCAGGGTGCAGCAGTGGTCCCAGAGACTGCACCTGTGATTAGGGGGTTGGGCCCCCCACACTTGCCCTCTGGAGAGCGGGGAGGGGCTGGGTTACAAAAACTCTTGAACAGTAAGATTCAGAGAGCTTCTGGGTTGGGGATCACGTGGCGGTGCTGGTGGGTGGCACCCAGAAATGGTATAGAAGCTCCCTGAACACCCCACCCCAACATCTTGCTCTATGCATCTCTTCCATTTGGCTCTATCTCCCCCTTCCACCAAATGTGGCTATTTCTGAATTGTATCCTTTACCATAAGCCTGTAAATGAAAGTAAAGTGCTTTCCTGAGTTCTGCAAGCCATTCCAACAAATTTCCAAACCTGAGGAGGGAGAGGTGGGAACCCCCAACTTTATAGCTGCTCCATCAGAGAGGTACCGGTGGCCCTGGGGCCTTGCATGTGGCATCTGATGTAGATGCCCAGTGAGACTGAGCCTTAGCCTGCATCATCTGTGCTCACCCCAGGAGTCCGGGGCAGAATTGAATCGAGTAGCTTGACACTCGCTTGGGGCTAGGGAATGGGCGGTCTGGTTGCTGTTGGAAAACATCCCACACAGCTGGTGTCAGGAGTGTTGTCTGAAGAGAAACCTCACGCTCTCCCCACACGGTCACAGCGAGGACTAAATGAGTTGGGACATGTCGAGTACCAGAGCCTGGGACAGAGGAAGGTCTCAGTAACTGTTAGCTGTGCCTTATAGTCTCTGCCAGCCCCCGGCCTAGGAAAAGAGAAGGGATTTTCTAGAGCTGTTGCTCAATAAGGGTCTCCGGATCATTCTTTACAAGCTCTAGGATGGCCGCCAGTTTAGAGATAGCATAAAGATGACAGACTGCTTGCCCAAATCCTAGCTCTGGTAATTGCACCGTTGGGTTGTCGGGTTGTGGGGAGGCCTCAGTGAAATCCCGTATGCAGGGCACTTGGAGCCACTCCGGGGCACAGTGGGCACCCAGCAGCATTATTATCATTATTGTTTTCTTGTGTCTCTGGTACCAGACTCAAACACCTCCATTCGCACAGAGTGGGTGCTCACTTCACAAAAGTTTTTCCTTTGGGCTAAGCTTATTACTGTTAAAATCCTAAGCCCTTCCTGGGTGAAGGAGGTATTCGGACCCCTTCTCTCCAGCAAGGACTTCTGAGGTACAGTGGGATAAAGGGTATGTATGGAGGATGGGGAGATGCCCAGAATGGGGAAATGAGAAATACCCAACCCAATTTTGGAATGTTTCTTCTCTTCTCTGGAATCTCTGCTCCCAGTAAGCCAACACCTCACCACCCTCTCCTGCAGGGTCCCTCATGTGCCAACACCCCCCCCCCCCAAGTCACTCCCTGCATCCTGGATGCCCCTCCTTCCTATTTCTCTGGCCTTTCCCCATATTCCACCCAAAGGGCCTGATGCATTCAGAAGGCCCTCTGTTGGCATACGCCAGCTCTCTCTTATCCGCGCTATATTTACTGCTCTGATTTACCTATAACTCTAAGCTTTTCCCTGATGCACGTGTGAACTCCAAAGCTGGGTGTGCCTGTAGCAGCCCACAGGCCTAGTACCCCACAAAGTTTCCGGGCTGCAGGGCAAGGGTGGAGGGGCCTGGCCCTGCCCTCTTACCTGGGTCTCGGAGAGGTTCAGCTGGCGGGCCAGCTCAGTGCGCTCACGGCCCACCACGTACTGGCAGCGCTGGAACTCCATTTCCAGGCGGTATAGCTGCTCAGCTGTGAAGGACGTGCGGGTCCGCTTGGGTCGGTCCAGGTCCAAGCCCTTAGGCAGGACAATTTCCCGGATGGTCCCTTTAGCATCTGCAGGGGCCATGAAAAGAGGCTGTTTAGTTCACTAGTTAAGTAGCCAGACCACCAACAATCATCTTCACAAGAGCCAGTGTGATCTAACCGGAGTTCTTTGGGCCTGCGGCTGGCTCTGTGACCTCTGACAAGTTGCCTACTGTCTCTGGGCCTAGCTTCCTTAATCGTCCAATGCAGTAGGTTGTATCTATTGGGCCTTTGTATGTGAATGGGCCTCGTTACAAATTTCAAGTCCACTACCAGAGCCTGGGAAGAAAGGATTCACCCTGACCCGGCCAGGATTCTGTTCCCTCAGCAGAGTGAAAGGACAAACAGAAAAGAGATATACCAAATCCTCAAGTGTAAAGGATAGGATGGGTTAGAATTGGTCTGATAAGGCTTACTGGAGGTGCCCAGAGCCAGGTCCTGAGCCCTGTGTATGGGTGTGCATGCAGGGGTGAGCACTCAGTCCACAGACCCTCCTGGGGTCCGTGAAGAGGCTGGCCCATATGGGGTGGATTGCAGCCTGGGGAGCGGGGATTCCCAGGAAAGAGCCCAAAGACCACTGCCACTACATCAAGGTGCTGGGGTGCCTCCTAGGGGGGAGACTGCCACTTCCCACGTATTTAGTTCTGAACAATAGGACCACCCTCTTGGGTCCTAAACCAGTGCCATCCATGCATAACCAATATTTTGAAGACTACTTAAGAGAACTTAAAATCTTGCAGCCTACACTCACCAGATATTCCCACTCAAAAAAACTGAGAAATAACAATAAAACGTTTGGCAAAAGTGAGATTCAAATACGCACTCTGAGAGCTGGAAATCCAGTTATTAGAAAAGTTTGTGTCAAAAATTGGGAGGTGGAAATGTGCAGCATCACATTCTGTAGGATTTACTAAACCATTCCCAGCTTATGACATTGCTGAATGCAGCTGAACTGACATTACAGAGAAAGACTAGTGTCTCTGGAAAACCCGCCAGCTCAAGGCAGCCCTGATCAACACAGGTGGTGCTGAGCACGCACAGGAAACAGAGCAAGTCGCAGGGGTTCGAACCCTCCCCGGGGCGCATGCACAGTTGGAGCTGGCAGTGTGGCCAGAAATGCAAGGCGAGGCTGCTATGTTTTAGACGTGTTTGCCCTGGGCCAGGCACTGTTCTACGTGCTTGAACCCTCTCAATGTCTCAGTGAAGCCGGAACGATTATGAAGCCCATTCTGCAGGTAGGGAAACAGAGGAACGCATGTTAAGTAACTTACCCGAGGTCACACTGACCGTGCTCCATCATCTGTGTAAACACCCTCGCTTTACTTTACTGAAACCCTCTTGTAGTAATACTTAATGATTCAGTGCTTAGGCTATAATGAAGAGAAACTCTGGTCACGGGTAAAGAAATGGAATCTTCTGGACAGGTCCGTCAGTGCCCTGGAAGACACAGGACAGGACCTGCCTCTGGGATGGGCTGTCCATCCGGGGGCTCCGGGGAGCCTCACCGCTGGAGACTCTACTTTGGAATCCCTGCTCTAGGGTGACGGGCACTGAGGAGGGCACTTGACGGGGTGAGCTGGGGGTCTTATGCTAGACGTTGGCAAATTGAATTTAAATTAAAAAATGCAAAAAGTAAAAAAAAAAAATTTTTAAATTAGAATTCCTGCTCTAGAGGGTGAGCCTGACGCCTCTCCCTCCAAAGGCTCCTCCACGTGATTGAGACTGGTTCTGCCCGGCTCCTACCAGAGCCGGCTAACCTCTGCTCCTCCGGGGTGTCTCGCAGCTCCTTCCAGCACCTTCGTGCTGGGTGGACCCTGGGGAGAAGGTGGGTCTGGGTCAGGGACGCAGCGGTGCTCAGAGCTGGTCCCCCCACACTGGGCAGAGCTTGAGACCGGCGGCCCTGCTCCTGAAGTGCAGGTGGGACCACAGGCCTTCGGACGACCCAGGCCTTCCCTGACACTTCCTACGTGCCGGAAAGGTGGGGGAGTGTTTGCGACCCCATTGACTGGGGGTCCTCTCCTCAGGCCCTATTATTTCCAATCGTGACACAGTCTCAGGACTTCGCAGGACACCCGGCTCCGAGGCATTGCTTTGTTAAAAGTGTGTCGGAGGCGCAGAGTGGAGGGAGGTGTGGGCGTCCTGGTGGTGCCGGCTGCTCGGCTCGGCTTCACTCTCTCAGGGGGCCTCCTCGAACCCACCAAGCTGGAGCCGGAGCCGGGGTCCTGACCGCTGAGGTCACGTCATACGTGGCCCCTGCCCTCTCCTCCTGTAGAAGAGCTAAGACTCGGGAAGCAGGCGGGCGCAGCTCTCCCCAGGGGTCAGGAAGGCAGCCTGCCGGCCAGATAGCAAAATGCGCCGTAAAAGTAAGCACAGGAAAAGATATCCAACATCGCTAGCCATTAGGGAAAGGCAAATCTAAACCAGGAGGGACACCTATTAGCACAGCTAAAAACAAAAAACACCGTGAGCGTCAAAGGCTGGTGAGGATGCGAGCAAGGAGGCCTCATCCACCACTGGTGGGAATGCGGAGGTGCGGCCGCTCCAGAAAATGACCTGGCAGTTCCTGAAAGACTGAAGCCTACACTTAGCATGGCCCTCGGTGCCCATACTCCCGGGCATTTGTCCTAGAGGAGCAAATCTTGGGTTCACACCCAAACCTGTGCGTGAATGTTCGTAGCTGCTGCTGTATTTATAACAGGCCCCCGTGGAAACAGGCCAAGTGTCCTCCAGGAGGCGAGCGCTTAAGCAAACTAGGTCCCGCAACACATGGGATATTACTCGGCAATAATGGAATGACTCCTGACAGACAACAAACTGGATGAATCTCCAGGAAATTCTACTGAGTGAAGAAAACCAGAGTTGGTTCCCAAGATCACATACTGCATGAGCCCATGTGCACGACGCTACCGCGAGGTCGGACCCAGAAAGGAAGAAAACAGAGGCAGGTTACCAGCGGTGAGGGAAGGGAGGTACAACCATCAAGGAGTAGCATGAGGAAGGTCCTTGATGGTGACAGACCAGCTCTTGATTCGTGGCGGTGGATATGCCGATCTATAAATGTAAAGCGTCACAGAACTATATATAAAGGCTAAAAAATGAGTGCGTGTACAGACGGGTGAAATTCAAAGATCTGTGGTCTAGTCAATTACATCATATTGATGTCAATTTCTTGCTTTTGATAATGTTTTATGGATATGTAAAATGTCACTTTTGGGACAAGGTAGGTCA